>NW_009260339.1:23250-33376 GCF_000687185.1 Egretta garzetta
TTCCTGTTTGCCAAGGCCAAATATCCCTGGGCGCTGCTGCTGCTGCTGCCACGTGGGGAGGTGGGCAGCAGGAGTAAACACTTCACTTATCCCTATGCTGTGGGAAATAGGAGTTAAAATCCCCTCACCCAGAGGTACCCAGACCTTGGTCCCTCCCTTTCCTGGTGGAGATATTATCTACCAGGCTAATCAGCAAGGCAGGGCAGGAACCTTGGGGATGAACACTACTGAATAAAAGAGGGCCAAGGTGGAGGTTGAGCACTGGCCCCTCATCACCCACACTGCTAAATTGCTTCCTCACCAGCAGCTCTGCTGTGAAACCAGCCAGAAAGCTACCAATTTTCTACCATCATTATACAAAGGAGGGTGGAAGCTTCTGCTGCCCAGCATGGAGGTGCTGGGGTGTGCTTTGCTGCTGTGCAACTGCCCATGGGGATGAGCCCCATGGGTATTTAGGCAGAGAAATACCTGGATAGTGGACATTAATGGCGCTTAGGCATAGGCCAGGCACTGAGCAATTACAGATGCTCAAGAACTTCCACAGACCCATGTAAAATGCTCGTGGATAACAAGCAGAGGCTTTTGGGAGCATAGTTTTGAGCACAGGAGTGTGATTTCTGCCGTCTAATTGTCCATTGGTTTGGCTGGATGTTGAACCTAAGGACAGCTGTACTGGTTTAGATCAGAGTGTCCTGAGCCCATGTTCTGACTCCAAAAGTAGCAGGGGATACCCCAGTGTTCTTCCTGAATGAGGCTCACCCCCAGTATTTTGGGTGTAGTCACCTTGCAGCTGTCCCCAGAACAGGCAACTCGTCTGCCTGAACTGTGGCAATGGGGGGGCTACATTCATGGTCTCCCCCAGGGAAAACAGTGGCCGCAGTGGGATGCCAGTTGATGAACGACAACAGGCAAGTAAGCTGTAAAGTGTTTCCACAGCCTCTGACCATTCTCAGCTAGAGGCATTTTTTTGTGCCTGTCATGGTTTTTTTTGTTTAGTAGCCCATAGTGGATGCCTCTCCAAGTGCTTGTCCACTCTCCTTTTAAACCCATGCAGCCACAGTGTCTTTTGGCAGCGAGGTCCATGCCTACCTACTGCTTGAAGAATCACTTGCTTAATGTTTGTTTTAAGCCCGGCTCCCTTATAGCCCATCGGTCTTGTACTGAAAGGGACAAGTGAGTAGTCAACCCTTCTCCATGGCAGCCAGCCTTTTGCAGACCTCTATCATATTTCCCTTCCTGCTCCTCTCCAGCCTCTTCCCATCCTCCTGCTACAGGTTGGTGTCCCCACAGGAGGCCAGCTGGAATTGTCCCTCACCCTGAAAGTATGGTGTCAGCCCAGTTCACTTACAAAATGATGAAGCCCTGAATTAGCGTGGGTGGCTTAGCACTGGCACGGTGGAGACAACCCACACGGCCAATTCTGCTGGCTCAGCTCTGGGGCCGGGGCTCTGCAGCCGAGGGCCAGGCGCAGCAGCTGGGCACTGCAGCCTCTTCCACCAGCGTGGCTCCTTCTGCGGCGAGCATTTGACCAGCCTTAGGTGTATGTTCCTAGGATACAAACACAAAAATATTTTCACTCTCCTACGTGTCATTCTGGGGAGACGTTTTGCCCTCAGAACCGACCTTTTTATATAACACCAACTAAATACATATTGCACCTAAGTGGGGATACTCTGTTAGAAATAAATGTGCTTATAAGCATTTGGAAGTGTAAAGGTGATATTTATAAAGTGACCAGAACACCCACTACGCGCTGCATAAGCCAGTGAAAATAACAGCTGCTGAGTTTTATCAGCTTTTCGAGCACCGCAGGAGCAGCACGCAGAGCAGTTCATCTGCGATGTGTCACTGCCGAGCACAGCTGACTAATGCACTGCTGTAGCTCAGGACGGGGTCATTGTATAGAGCCTATAAGTAGATGATAAAATGAGTAGCAGTTTTATGGCTTTTCAAGCGCTTTCTCCTAATATCCACATCTGTACTGTATTTGTGAGAGTAAAAGCAATGAAAATTCCTGCAGGTCAGAATAACTTTATTCTTAAGAGTATACCTAGGGTGTTGTCTTCCCTCCAGCCCAGTGGTAAACATGTTGATGTTGGAGTAAAGAAAGGGCTGGTATTTTTCCTGGATGAGTGAAGTACAGCTTTATCATTCTGCATTAACTGTTTCAGATGCTGCATACACTTTTTTCTTTTTTTTTAACTACCAACTGTGTTCTGACAGTTTATAAGTCAGAAAAGCTTCTTTTTAAAAAATTCTGAAACCACTACGAGCTCCACATAAAATTCAGGGAGTAAAATCTGATGGGAACTGAAGAAAATGTCATAACCTGAAGTGATAATTTTGTTCTCAGAACAGTTTCCACCACAGAAAGGCATTACTTTTTTTAACTTTTTTGGGTCTCTGAAAGAGATGTAGTTTGCATTTTCCCTAGAGGCAACGTCGGGTAAACTAATTGAAGCTGCCGTTTGATGGATGCTGAAAGTCAGTATGAAGTGGCATTGGTGCTGAAAGACACAGTCCCACTTGCTCCCAATCTCACCTTGCGTTCCCGCTCCTGCATCGCCTCCTTTGCAGTTGCACAGAGAATGGGGGTGAGAAGCTGATCTGCGTTTAAATTTACCCAGCAAGAAAACCCCAATCTTCAGATGGATTCCCTCCCCAGGGAAGCTTGTTTTGCAGATATGTAGGCTGCTGTGCTTGGATGGGGAGGGACACTGTGAGGCTGGAACAAATGATGGGAGATCAGGAATTACTTTTCTTAGCAATCCTTTTGCCAGTTTACGTTGTTCATCAGACTGCTACCACAACTGACCTGACAGTAGCAATATTAGTATTAGCCAGGAATAAGTGGGACTAGTTATTCATTTATTAAAAACCACAAGTAAATATAGTCCTGTCTTTAGAAGTGGGGATATGAGAATGGTTTGCGTTTTTCTGAAAGTTTTTTGGCATGGACGGGAGTTGCTACAGGCTCAGTCTCACCTGTGCTAGCTACAGTTCACTTTGCAGATGTGCTAAAGGATGGTTCACGTGTTAAGAGCAAGTGACTCATAATTGGACCTTCTGGGAAACATTATGGGTCACCTAAATTCAGCAAGGAGTTCAGAGAGAGGAAATCAAGCTTAAAAGAGCCGAGGGACTTGAGCTTGTGTTGCACACAGGATATCAGGTGGCAGGAGGAGGAACTGGACTCTGACCAGAGGGGCCTGGAAAGGAGCCCAGCTTGGTAGGGACAGACCTGCAAGGCTCCTAGCGAGGATGTGAGCTGGCTAGGAAGGTGGGAGGGAGTCTCTGGATAATTTTGAACTTTGCATTAATGAAGCTGGCTTCCAAAGGGGGAACGTTCTTGGGAAAACAGGAAGAGAAAGAGGTTGAAGCGGAGCCAAAAATTGGGCTGGGTGAACAGCAGGGTTCATAAATCTGTCACAGTTTTTACCCGCTCTTGCAGAACCCCAGTCATGAAAGCAAAGCAAACTTTTGCATTTGAGATCCGCATAGCAACGTGTGAGCGGTTTATATGGGTGAGCGCTCGGCTGAGCAGCCGAACGAGGGACCGGCTGAAGGTTAAGAGTTAGTGACTGCAAACAGAGAGCTGTTTACGTTCACGGGGGGGAAATGGCATAAAAATATCCTACTGTTAAAGAAACAAGGTTGGGTTGGGCACATAAGATGGGTACGGAACGTTGTTCATCTAATGGAAGAGGCTGAGTCGGGCCTTCAGGGTGAGGCATGGATGAAACTTCATCAACAAAACCACTAATAAATCCGCTGTCAGTATTGTACACTCACTTGGTGTTTATGCACGTGGGCTGGATAAGGGGGTCTACCGAGTACACATCTAGCACCAGATTCCTAGTTTTAGCTAGATGAAACTGAAGTATACCACTCCAAAGGGAGTCCTGGGTATTTTCCCTTTTGTCAATGGAAAAAGAAGCAACCTCACAGGGTGACATATTCTGTTGTGAAACCGCCACAAAACTCCCTATAAATGATGTTTCTAGATGGGTAGCTTAGACCAGGTACCTCTTTTCTAGATGGCTGAGGGTCAGGTAGGTGAATCCCAACCACAGAAATTACTTTTCTTCAGAGTCATTTTGGACTTTTTAAATTGCAAAACTAATGCTTGAGAAGCTGAACGTAGCTTGCAGTCACTAGTATCAATCTGTAAGTACATTTCCATCTCCCCAAATTTATTTATTTCTCCATCTACACATCTTCCACATTTGTGATGGCAGCTCCAAAAGGTATTGTTTTGCCATTGATGCTCCCACAATACATGAGACCATCTGAGTGTGCTCTTTGAAACAAGCATATGAGGGGCCAATTCATTGAGCACAATTTATTCCAGATCTTTGCAGAAATATACGATGCTCTTGAGCCTGTACAGATGTGTAGCCAATAGGGAGCTGTCTGGCTATGCAAGTTTTTTATATATTTTTCAACTAAATCAGAAATCCAAATGCAAAAGTCAGCACTCGGGGATGTCCACATGGATTTGTGACTCTCCTGCCTGAGTTCTAAGGTTATAAACCAAAGAAGGGATTAAACTCATCTGTGCATTTTTTTTTTCTTTATGTGACAGACCTAAGATGAATAACATTGCTCATTTACAGAATCAGAGAACATTTAAATGGGAAAGTTTTCTTCAAACCATTGAGGTAAAATCCTGGCCCTTTTGAAGGTGTTTTTAGGCTGTTTTTGATAGCACTCACTGTCACCATTTTTCAGAGGGAGCCATCTCTTCTGCCAACTCTGATGGCTTCCCATGTATATTTTATAGGGCCTTGTCCACTCCAGCTTAAAAATACCCAGAAATGGGACATATGCCAGCAATCCTGAGGCATATACTAACATAAAACAAAGTTATTTAATAAAACTGTAAGATAATTCATTTTATTCAGCCCTTTCAGAAAGCCATGTGTGAAAGAAATGGAACACAGTAGGAAAGTGATGCTGTTGGCAGTGAGTGCACAAATGCTGTGTTTGCTTGAGCCCACAGAAGTGGGTTCAAGGAAGATTATAACTCCCTAGGCGTACACCTTAAGCTCCAAAATCCTGTCGTTCTCATCCCTCTGACCCTAGAGCTGCCCTCATCAGAGGTGAAAACCAAAACCACCAACAGCTAATCAGGTGCTCAGCCAAATAGATGTGGGTTGTGCCACGCTTGCTGTCGAGCCCTCATCCCGGAAAGGAGGGGTCCAGACTCGCATCAGGGGAAGCAGAAGCCTTAGCAGCAAGAATCTGGGCGCAAGCCTGAATTTCTGGCCCGGGGAACACGGACCAGTGGGATCCTGGTGGATAACTAACTGCCCCTACTTGCCATCGCAGTTCCAGGCAGAAGAAAATGCTAAATTACTGTGTCTCCTTCCACTCCTGCTCCTGCTGCTGGAGATCTGCTCTGAGCTGGGCGGGCAGCACAGGGCACTCAGTGGGCAGCAGAAGCTCTCTTCGTATCTGTGTACAAGAAGCACAGCTTAAATTTAGCAGTGCTGTGGAACATTTGGCCCAGTGTGACTTATAGGCAGACTGTCCTTGCCCGTCCTTGTTAACTGCAGGCAGCAGACACAAGCTGTGCAATGCCATCTCCAAGTATTTCTGCGGTGCAAAGTTAAGGGGGACCAGGAGAGAGCTCCAGTTCGGACCCTCTATTACCCACACTACTTACTGGTTTATTTTCTCCCTGTCTCTATTTTGGATGTCTCCAAATAGCTTTGGCCAAGACAGTGCCCAAGCATAGTTTTAGTCAAACCTGTGCCAGCTTTGCTTCTCTCCATCTTATACCATTCCCTAATGTTATTCTGGAATGGCAGTGTTAGGTTAATGGTTGGACTTGATGATCTTAAAGGTCTTTTCCAACCTAAATGATTCTATGATTCTATTCTATGATTCTATTCCAGCAAGCTTTTCATCCTCAAACTCCCCCACATGCTTTTATGTCGCAGTCCAGGGCATGAAACATGGACCTTACAGTCTTTCTGTAAAATCATAACTCTGGTGGGCTGCAGTCTTGGCCTGCGCTATTTTAGAAACTTTGAGTTGAAGAGGTTACACAGAATAATGGTGACACCCAAGGGCAAGGCGTACCACATGAGGCCAGCGGGAGATCTTGAGCCAAGGTGGTACAGATGCAGTTTGCTCGGAAGGAGGCTTGTCCCATGCAGTGTAGATGAAAGCCAGGTGGTGCAGGCTAAATGAGCACTATTGATCCAGTGAGACTTTGTGCCAGTGTCCAGATTGACAGAAATTGGAAAAGATGATATCATTTCAACTTTCAGATGATGCCCTGACTTCCCTTTAGCCTAGGGTGCTTTTCAAGTGAACCCCAGGTTTTCTTGGAGTTGTGGTTGGTGTCACTGCTGGGAGCATATCATGGGTGCTACAGCAGGGGCAATGCTGGTGACTACCATATAGGGCTATGGAGGTTGACCAGCCCATGCTGGGGAAGCTCCAGAAAAGACAGCCAAAAGACAGCCCCTGAACTCCAGGGTCTCACCATTGCCTAATCAGAGGAGAAGGAAGGTTGCATCTTTTACAAATGGCTGGAAGAATCCAGGATGAGGATGCGAGGCAAAAATAGGGTCAGCCTGGGAGAAGTCTTATATTTGCAGTTAGTTTTTCAATATAGGAAAAAGTGATGACAGCCTGTACACTTCCATCCAAATCCTTCTGTCATCTAGTCCTGGGAAAGGACCAGGGTCTCTACATGGGGCACACTATATTTTTAATCCAATTATAATATGGGTCAGTCCCTTTCCTACAGCTCAAGCTGAAGCATGAATACAATTAGACAGCAACTGAGTTTAACAGCCATAGCCATAAACTTGATGGTTTGCATGGGAGTTTCCTTGGAGATTTGCTGGAAACATTGAAATTCAGGTTTTGGTTTTGTTTTTTTCCTTCCAAAGGTAAAAATGGAGACTACAGCTTTTTTTGCAAAGGCCATAAATACAAAGCTAATTTCTCTAGAAAGAAGGACCTGTGCAGTGCATGGTCTTATCTTGCAAACATTGTCATGGACTGCTGTTAAGTTCAGTGTGGCTTTGGGTCTTAAGTAAGAGCATGCAGTTTTCAGGATTGGGCCTCACTCCATGGAAGTACATGCAAACCCTTCCCCAAACCTAGTGTTACCTGTTTTCACATAGCGTTTTTCGATCAAATGTGTGACAATCAAATGTGAAATTTCTACAGACAAATTGAAGACAGTGAATACAAAAAACCCTAAACCCCACCCAAACAAAAACTGTTGAACTGTTTGATGGTAGAAGTCAGACGTGCTTACAAGGAAGGGTAAAGATGATATGGTTGTCCTGCTGTCATTAACACTGGACAGAGGAGCAGCATGACATGGGAGTATTTGTGTAGCTACACTGCTGGCCCTCACACAGATCAGAGCTATATCTGACCCTGAAAGTAGCTCACAACGTAGTACTTGAAATGGAAAAAAAAAATAATCTCAATTACTGACAACTTCCTGGTGCTTGCTGTAGGTAATTTGCTTTTTAATGTCATTATAAATTAACATCCCACTGCTATAATATGAAAATTAACCCAAATTTAGTTTTCTTTTTGCTGCTCTTTTAATTTAACGTAATACGTTTTGGAGAGGTAAGCATTTAAAAAACATAATTCAACTGCCACAGTTAAGGTATGTCCTTGACCAAAGAGCACTGAGTTCCTCAGTAGGGAAATTTAGACAAAATGCAATGTCTCATGATCATTCTATGATTCTGTGATTCTGCGATTCTGTGATGCTATTAAGGCAATGTGCCTAAAAGGAATCAGGTTCTATTAGATAGGGTAACAGGGCTGTAAACCACAGATGCATGTTTTGGTCCTGTTCGTATAGGCAAGATGTTATCATTTTCTGAAATAGTTGGAGGAAGTGGTTAATTTTCCTGTGTAGATCTTCATTCACGCATGTTTGAAGTTGTAATGGGCTATTGGACCTTTTACAATGAATCCTCTGTATCTTCACTCACCTGAATGCCCCATGGGCAAACTGAAAGTTAGTTGGAAGAAATAAAAAGTCCAGGGGTGTAATTTTCTACTTTCCATTACAGGGGGAAAAAAAAAAAAAAAAGAAACTTCAGGTTCTGGCAGACTTTGTTTGAACCATTTCTAATTTTACTTACCTGTAGATTCATACCATGTGGTGGGTTATTTAGAGTTTATATTATGGATGGTTATACTTACTTAATGCAAGAACATTTGTAAAAAAGACATGTGCACTGGACACAATACCCAGTCTATCTCTTCCCAAGTACAAAAAACTTGCAGAAATCTTCCCCCCTTACCCCCTCCCAAAGATCTGGGACTCTGTCCAGGTATCTGTCTGCTTTTGCTGTGAATTTTCCATCCAGAGCTTGTGAAATATATATAAAGCTAATTCTGTAGGTCATTCTCATGGCAGAGCTAGAGCTAGCTACACGGGGCTCCCAAACCAGCCGGGGCAGTTAGCTCAGCAGGTAAATGGGAAACCAGACAGAACGGCCAGATGGATGCCAGATTTCTCTGACTTCACCTTTGACTTCCACAGAACATACATTGGTGAATGAGCTTCAGTTCTGGGCCTCAAAAAGGT
Organism: Egretta garzetta; assembly: GCF_000687185.1. Lineage (NCBI taxonomy): Eukaryota > Metazoa > Chordata > Aves > Pelecaniformes > Ardeidae > Egretta > Egretta garzetta. The sequence continues at coordinate 31,835 of NW_009260339.1, forward strand.
GGCAAGGAAGAAATGGCCTGGGTCAGCTGCAGCCTCCAAGGAGGCTGTAAAGTATCCAGAGCTGTAAAGTATCCAGAGACATCCCCACAGGGCTGACAGATGAGACACCGGGCTATGGGAGACCAGCGCCTATCCAGGGCAGCAGCTGGAAACCAGGTGAGATAGGGCAGCACATCTCAGACAACGTGGCATGGTTGCATTTAAGCGATGATGTGGACTCCTTACGATTTTCTTACAGTGACTTGTCATTAAATTTTCCTAAGTGAGTTTAAATAACTCTTAACCGTCTAAATAAATAACCTCAAATGAAATATTGAATTAGAATTTCCCAAACAGAGAATGTCTTTTTTTTTTTTGTACAAAATTGGTGTCTTCCAGTGTCGGTTTTGCAGAGAGTACCTCTTCTTGTCTGGAAAGTCAGCCCAAGCAGAAAATTCCCAACAAGCTCTAGGTTTAAAAAACGGTGGGGTTTTTTCAACCTCTGAGACCCTGAAAAGTACAGGCTGGAGCTACCGTGGCTTTTCACGGCATTTCATACTGGCTCATTTGGCTCACTGTTTCTGTAGATAGGGGGCTGCTAAGAAGTCTTTTCTGGACCTTCCCATCTCAGATGTCTGGGACACTTTTTACTCCTTCGTTTTGAAATCAGAGTGAAAGGATCTTTTCTGCTCTCTTTTCAGTCCTTATCATCATGCCAAAAGCTGTCTTGAATTATGCAGCTTTTGTAAAACTCCTTGAAATGTGTTTATATAAGAACAAACCGTAAAAATTGAAGTGAAAGGACCAAATCCTGCACTTCACTTACTCTCCATTGATGAGGTACTCAGGGAAAGCCTGAATGGCAGCATGTGAATAAGGGCAGAACAGAGATTAAATTATTCTCTAGGGGAGTTGAGGCACTGTGGGCAGGCAATGCAGATTCCTAGCATACTCCATACTATGGATCCCATATGTAATGATAGAAAAACAGTTCATTCAGGACACTGACACAAAATAAAGATTGAACTTCTTATCTGCTTCGCCTGACAAACTCCTGAGGTAGCCAATAGTCATTTTTGTAGCAGTCATACTTAGAAAATGTGTATACTGGTAAAACAACGCCCACAGGTCACCTTCTCTTTAACAACTGGTGTATTGGGTCGGGCTGAGATGGAGTTAATTTTCCTCATAGCAGCCCTCACAGTGCTGTGCTTTCTGTTGGCATGTAGAAAAGGGTTGATAACACATCAGGGGTTTGGCTGCTGCTGAGCAGTGCTCCCACAGCATCAGGGCTGTGTCTCCAACATTGCCCCACCACCACCAGTGGAGGGGGCAAGATCTTGGGAGGAGACGTAGCCAAGGCACCTGACCCAAACTGACCAAAGGGATATTCCAGACCATATGACATCGTCTCAGAGATAAAAGCTAAGGGAAAGGAAGGGGGAGAGGGAGCATTCATTTTTTATGACATTTTGTCTTCTGGAGCAACCGCTGTGCATACTGAAGCCCTGCTTCCCGGGAAGTGGCTGGGCATTGCCGTCTCACGGGAAAGAGGGAAAAAAA
>NW_009260339.1:33468-52869 GCF_000687185.1 Egretta garzetta
AAGTCCAGTCAAGTTCAAACCCATCACAGCTGGTTTCCTCATGGCTAGTGCACTAGTACTGCCCAGTATGTCCTGCATGCTGGGTCATGGCTGGGGAGGACATTGTGTGGGGAGAGCAGGTCCCCTATGTGGGGGCTATATCCTACTGGGAGAAAAGCATGCAGGCTTGTGAATGCCCCCCACAACTATAAGTCTTGAAGGTCACCGGAGTCCTTTATCTCTAGTGCCCTTTGGCACTGTCATTGCCAACCAAGTTCTAATCATATTGTAGTTGTGGGTTGTTTTTAACTAAAATAAAGTTATGAGAATCTCCTTATTGCAAATACTGCCTTCTGACCACAGCCAATGGGCCCCCTCCCCTTTTACCAGCGCATGGATAAGAAAGAATCTGTAGGTGTTGAAAACATATAAAACCCAGGGGCTCAGGATCAGCCCAGAGAGGACAGATATTCTAATTGCTCCACAGTTAAAACTTATCTTTTAAAACACCAGGGCCAGATCCACAATTTATGGAATCGGACATGCTTGCATAAGCATCTGCAGGGATTCATGCCGGAGGAGGGACTAGGTCTAGAATTTCAGCCATTTTAAGGAGATCCTTAACAAAACGTATCTCAGTTTATGCTTCTGAGCATGAAAAAATACATACATGAAACTTCAAATATTCACTTTGTTAGACATTTAATCTATTATCTTATCAGAAGCAATTGGGTAACATTTTGTGGGGGGTGGACTTTTAGTCACATTTGATGTACTGCTTATTCCCAAGAAACTGGGAGGTCATCTTTGTAGGAGATGCTCTACTACAAAACATGAATGTGCCACAGCAGAATTCATGAGGCTGCAACAGCGCATCCTCTGAATCTCAGCTATGAAATGACAGCTCAGTCCTATCACTTACTTAGCTCCCAGGGTACCCAGGCATTTTTAAGACACGTTGTAATTCTCTCACTCAGGAGAGTTTACAGCATAAAAGTAAGCGGCACCGGCCACCCCTCTACCTTCCTACTCCACGGGGAAGCTGTCCTTGGGGGGAGACCAAAGACTTTGTTGGCTGTAGGAGCCTCCCTTGTAGAAACCATGATGAGTACCTGGAAGACACAGCGCTCCCCAGCCACACCTGACTGGCCTTAGCTCACCCTCCACCCTCACCCCAAGGCCACAGTATGGGGATCAAGAAGAGACCTCAGCCTTCTGCTGGGAAAGAGGCTGGAACAGAAAAGGGTTGCATGACTTTCTTGCCCCCCCACATATCCGTTTATCCCCACCATATCACCACAACAGCCCACCGACGCAGGACCAACCCTCTCTGGGGCCTCTCCCCTCCCCTGCAGAGCTGCTCTGTGCAGTGATAAGAAGCTTCCCTACTTCTTACTGTCTTATAAACAGAGGATAAAGCTTGGCCTTATGAATGTGACTTTCCCTGATTCTTGAGATACTGACACAATGCATATTTGCAAAGACTGTTCCTTCCTCCGGCCATCTGAGTACGGTGTTTGATAGAATATTTATATTTGGATACGTGAGATCAAAGATTTAGGCAAACAAAGGCTTCAGCAGAAAAATAATAAATAGAAGACACTTGTAAGAGCTGAACACAGTTGAAAGCACAATGAATACGAGGATAAATACAGGTTCCTGTGCAGCTGCGTGCTCAAAGAAAGTGACCAGCCATAGATGTGACAGTCAAGGACAAAGGTGGCATGCTACAAAGTGTTTATAAAACCATGTTCATCAGGGAGGGCATGAAGTAGGATCTGAACTGGGTACTGTGAGAATCTACACACAGTTCATCTCAGCCAGCACTCAGAAAAAGCAATGAAAGTTCCTACTGAGCTTTGGAAGGACCTAGAACAAGCCCCAAAGACCAGAGATTACGGTTTCCCAACCTGTCAGGTCTTGCACTCAGTCACCACACATGGTTTGCCAGTCTGCTGGCCCAGCACAGCCTTTCCTCTCTGTTACAGAGGGACTGTTGTCCTGTCAACCTGTCTTTGACTGAGAGGCCAGAGGTTTCAAAGGACCACTTTTCCGCAAGGCAAGAGAGCCCATGGAGTTACCCAGAGATGATGTGTCAGTGCATTTGCAGCCATTATTTGCATGCTGGCTCTCCCCTGTAGTAGTTTACCTGTGTCTCAGCAGAGCCTAGCTGCAATGCAAAGCTGCAATTCAATTAAAGATAAAATGGCTTTGGGGAAAAGTCCTTCCCAACCCCCTACACATACTACACTGTCCCTCAGCTAGCTCTCAACTTAAGACTACTGCTTCATTCTTTCTGAAAAAAAATAGCCTAGCAGTTTGATTCCCACATTTTGTTTCCTGCTAAACCTTCCAATTCATTTACCCCAGAAAAGAAAAACTCCTTTGCTTCAGCTGTAAATAAATATTTTGGATGTACACGCACCCTAAACCAGTTCTCCGAAATCTCTACTGACGTACCTGGTAAATTCTAAAGAATAGCTTAATTTGGCATTAAATTAGAAAGACAGGTAGAGAAATGCCTGAATTCATGCACTTTTAAGCTCATAAAGAAGAGGGACGAATGCTACCAGAACTCATACCGCAAACAGCAGTAACTATGTTCACGGAGCAAAATAATGGAAATACAGGAATCAGGCACACATGCAGACTAAGAAATGATTGCCTAAAGTAATGCAGAGCACAGCAAATAAGGCATCTTGAAGTAAGATACACACAAAAATTAAGAGGAGCAGAAAGCAGAGGAACTGACATATTGCAAGAATTGTATTTTCCAGTGCAGGATCCCATGCAGGTCACGTACCTAGGGGCTACGTGCTTTACAGGAATCTGTCGGTTTAGTGCCTTGACACTGATGGTTCTTATCTACACACTGCCGGAACGCCTGGTGGTTCTGGTTTGCAGTTCATAAAAGCAGTAACGCTGAGAGCAACATTTTACTTGTGACCCATTGTGTTCCCATTTTCCCACCCAAAAAGCCTAAAAATACACTATGTCATTTTTGGGGGGGAAATTGTAATAGCTCCTCCTTTTTATGTATGTTCACTATCTTTTCTTATTGTTTCTCTCAGATATCTTCCGTTAAATGAAAAATAACAACAGAATACAACTGATTAAATAGCATTAAATACTCAAATTAAAGAATACAATGATTATACAGTAAAGTTTTAGTTAGACAGCATGAAAATCCTGAAGGCTATATGAGAGAAGCTTAAATTCTGATGCTTTAGGCTGAGTAAGGCTGGTTTACTGCATAGACTGAGTCCAGGCTCATACAGCATGGCCTCCTAACCATTTCCTTTGAAACATTGAGGACATGGGACATATAGCTCCACCATAAAATGGGTAATGAACATACTGTTCTTTAAAAGTGTTCAAAACTCCTTTTCTTGCAGAAACCTCCTGACTTGCCACTCAAGGTAGGATTCATCTCCTATAGGCATCTATACGCAGGTGTTTATCCATGAGCGTGCTGTGTAAGCTCCTGTCGTAGTCAGCTGAAATCTTTTATTACAGTTAACGGAGCTCACTCAGGTGCCTAAATATAGGTGTCTAGTTGAGATTCCCTAGTACCATAAAGAGGCGTCTATATGGGGCTGGCAGATACAACAGACAGTTATGATGGGACTTGGGGCAACCCAGAACCGCGCTGCAGCAGCAGTGGGATGCTACAGGGATACCCTCTACTATCTAAAATGACTGCTGACTGTGTTCAGCAACTCAATGAAGCCCGGTGACTTCTGGTTTTGGCTTTACTCTAATCTTAATAACTGCATTTTTTAATGTATAGTGCCTTTATTGAGTCACCTGGGCCTGATCCTGATGGGCAGGACAATTCTGGAGAAGCTGCACATAAGATTTTTAAAGGGTAATGATACTCAGTGATACACAGCAATGAAAAAAGATTTCACAACGTCCCTTTGGACTAACGGCTGCTCTAGCACTGGTGGTGGTCCTGCTTCAAGGGGGAGGTGGGACTGGATGACGAGGTGACCTCCAGACATCTCTTCCGACTGACTTTTCTATGATGCTATGGGCCTGGCTTGTTCAGTCCTACGCAACAGACCATCTTTCTAATCTCTTCATGAGGTCTGCTCCAGTTTTGAGTTGAACCAGAAGCCAGTATTTACGTTTTTCGCGGCTTTTCTGTGTGAGCCTGAGTTGGTTCAATGATTCCCCCAGCCATGGGCTGTGTCTCTATTTACATTTGTAAAGGGCCTGGCACACCCTCTGTGCCATGTAAAAAACAGCATCTCAAGAGACTGCAACTGTTCTTCAACTGTGTCTAATTATATGCAGGCCTTATATCAAAAAATATCTCACTGACTTAAGGAAAAGCTAAGTGTGAACTTAAAGCTGATCATATATTTAAGCAGTTTTCAGAATACAGGTAATACAGGAAACAGCAAGTATTGATTTTAACCAAACCAAGACTGTTGTTCTATGAGCAGCAAAGCCTTCCTGATTTTGACAATTCATTGTATTTATATAATCTTACGACAGGTTTGAGCTGTTAGGAAGTGTGAAGGTGGGCCACTACTAATGGAAGGAGACAGGGGTGTGAGCTTGAGCACAAGGTCTCAGTTGTCCCCACGTTCAGTTAGCTCCTTTTCTGCCTTTGCTCCAAATAGCTCTCCCCAAAGCAAAGCTACAAGAGAGAGAAGAGCTGTAAGCAGAGTAAATGGGGCCACTGATGGTTCCTCACCCTCTTTGTAATAGAAACAGCCTAAGAGGTCAACACTGGTGAGAGAAGCCTAGAGCTCCTTGGGCTAAGAGATATCACGGAGGCTGCACCCAGAAACTGCAAGCAGCAGTCGAAGGGGAGAAGGAAAGGATGGTTAATACCAGGGCAGGTGGTGTGCCAGGACGAAAGCACCCCAGGACCGTCCAGCTTGGGAGGGCTCTATTGCATGGAGTCATGGTGAATACTGGTACAACTAGAAGAGCAGCATCAGCAGTAATCATAGAATCACAGAATGCAACAAAAAGGCCCAGAATGGGAAATTTATATGTCATTTATCCTTTTCACCTGAGAAATTAATTTCAGAACAGAATGAAATAACTGGATATAATTGAACAGACATCCAGCTTAATACTTATCTTTATAATATCTGATAACTATATATTTTTTTGAGAACACGGTGTTGGATTCTCAGTTGACTCATTCATTGTGCAAGTATCTATTAGATTTCCAACCACTGAGATTTATTTCTTTTCATTAAAAGTCTACGTTATTATTTATATGGTCAAGAACATAACTAATGTTGGAAAAAATAAGTATTAAAGTCTAAGAAAAAATATTCAAGTCAATAATAACAGAAGAAAAGGAAAATATGTAGTACATACTAAAAATGAAAACAATTGTTATAAATATAATGGCCTTAAATGTTTGCTTTTATGTGACAGATGTTTTTAACAAAATGTCTGTGTTGGCAGTTTGAGCACACTTATGATTTTAATTTGTGTAATATTCCCTTTTAGTATTGATGTCTATTTATAACATCTGTGAAGGGTCTGTAACCTGAATGTGACAGGGAAAAACTAACAGACTGCTATTGGAATCTTTCCACTAGGTCCATGTAACAGACTATTAACAAAAATCTTAAAGAGCTATTCTAATCATCAACAGCAATCTTACGCAAATTATATCGGACCCAAAGGACTCGATTAACTTGTGCTGGTTTTGGCTGGGATAGAGTTAAATTTTTTAATAGTAGCTCATACAGGGCTATGTTTTGGATTTGTGCTGGAAACAGTGTTGATAATATAGAGATGTTTTAGTTATTGCTGAGCAGTGCTTACACAGAGTTGAGGCCTTTTCTGCTTCTCACCCCACCCCACCAGTAAGGAGGCTGGGGGTGCACAAGGAGTTGGGAGGGGACATGGCTGGGACAGCTGACCCCAACTGACCCAAGCGATGTTCCATACCATATGATGTCATGCTCAGCATATAAAGCTGGGGGAAGAAGAAGGAAGGGGGGACGTTCAGAGCGATGCCGTTTGTCTTCCCAAGTCACCATTATGTGTGATGGAGCCCTGCTTTCCTGGAGATGGCTGAATACCTGCCTGCCCATGGGAAGCAGTGAATGAATTCCTTGCTTTGTTTGCTTGCACGTTCGCAGCTTTTGCTTTCCCTTTTAAACTGTCTTTAATCTCAACGAGTTTTCTCATTTTTACTCATTGGATTCTCTGCCCCATCCCATTGTGGGGGGAGTGAGCGAGCGGCTGTGTGGTGCTGAGTTGCCAGCTGGGGTTAAACCACAACAAACTTCACAATGCCTTACAGACCTGAAATATAAATTCTGCTCCTCCTGCCTTCCTCTGTAGAGTCAAAATCAGATCATATCACAGGCACCAGTTTTAGCTAGGTGCACGCAAAATCAGTATGCAAGGCAGGCTGCAGACACGCAGGCATGGTCCCACTTTCATGACAAAGGAAAGCACATTTCTGAGTATTGAAATTAAATGTAGTCCTCTTCTTTTTTTCCCCGTTGCTCTTCTATAAATCTGCAACTGGAATTCCCGTTCTATAACAACTCTTTTAACCAGCTGGAACTTGGACAACATCCTGGCACGGGGAGGCATTAATATGTTGATGAAGTGCTGCTGTTAAAGTGATACCACTGATAGAGGTAGATACAGGATTTCTGCTTGAGGAAAGCCAATTCTTACTTTCCAAGATGATTTCAGAGCATAGGCAAGTGTGAATGAGGGAACATGAGCTGTCTGTTGCTATTAATTACTTAATATTTGCACCAACATTTGAAATGTTAACTATTATTGTTATGTACCAGAGGTCTTTTCCACAGAGTTCTTGCTCGTTCACGCCTTCTAAATCAGGAGCCAAGATTCCCCCCACCTTTTGCCACTTAGGCCCTCTCTTCCCCTCCCCTCCCACACATACCCTTTGTTTGACCCCATCTATACTACAATAACTATTTAATTAACAACAGTTGTTAAATTTGTTTATGGCCTGACCTTATAACACAGTTTGGCTGGCCAGTTAGGATGGAGCCAAACTGTTTTATATCTAGGTTAAGGAAAAAGCCTAGGTAGAGACCTAAGCTAAAGAGCTTTTTTCTAATAAAAACTAAACCCCAAAACACAACAACAACCAAAAAAAGTCATTCCATTTCTATCACCCTTTGGCCTCATCCACCATGGCTATCCAAGCTGCATTATAACCAAGTTCTTGACAATGGAGCGCAACAGCCATTGCTAAAGTTTGTTATTTTTCATACAGTAGAGGAGAAAGGGGGACAGTCCTTTGAAAGCTTTTATTTAAGGCAAAGCTTTTTATTTAAGGCAAAAAGCTCTTTTTGTCTCTACCCCTGTTTTCCCTGGCGTTTGAAAGTCAGGTCCGGTTTCTGGCAAGAGAGCCCCAGGGTCTCTGACAAATCTGGGTCTCTGCTGGGTACAGCTGCTTCCTTCTGAGCCACCAATATGGTCCCATGGTTAGGAAATTTCCAGTGCTCCCTGCAGTTACTTTTTCCTTCTCTCCCACTAGACATATTTCACTTCTCTTTTTCTTTCTATATCTTTTTATCTTCCATTGCCAAAGTCTCCCTTGTTTCTTGTGGGTTTATTTCCAATTGCTTTTTCTTCCTTTTGCTTTTTGTCCCTCAGGATTTCCACATTAAATCACTTAAAAGTAGAGCATAGAAGTCTTAGTTTAACAAAAAAAAGGTGTTAGGTGTTAGCTTTTGTTTATCACTCCACTTCTAAGAGCACTGAATATGGAAATCCTGTGAGGCAGAACTAAGACATCCTCCCAAGGACTGATACTGTTCTAGATATGTTCTATGTAATTCACAAATTATATATTGCACAAACGAAACCAAGGATGTTTTCCATATTATTTAGGTGTTCTTCTTTTTCAGAGACATTCAGATATGGCTTTAGTACTTCAGTAGCATTAATACCTTAGTGGAAATTAGCTCTCTCAGTCCAGGATGGTTCCCCAGGTATTCTGCTGTTTAAACAAAACTGACTTGCTAAGTTTTATTTCATCTCTGTGAAGAGAAATGTGACTGCAGATGGGTCTAGAGACAGACCACGGCAGACTCTGAGTGTACTTGCACATCAGAGAAGAGAAGAAGCCAGGCCTCACTGCATGTGAACAGAAGCTGAATGAACTCGCCCGCTTGCCCTCTGAAGGGAAGTTGGTTATCGGTAGCAGGGAGAACTGCTCTGCGTTGTGCCAGTGTCACTGCCCACGGAAGAGGATTCAGCGCTGCTGAGGATGCTGTCTCTGAGACAAAGGTGATTAGAGATTCATTAGCACTTTTCATGAATGCACATCCTGGCCAAACTGGCACTGAAGTAAAAAAAAAACAAACAACTAGTAAGCATGGGTGGACAAACAGACAAACATTCCATACAGTGAATTTCAAGGTCTTACAGTAAAGTCTTCAGACCTTCACTGAAGAAAATTGGGTACGCTCACTCCCAAAGAGCTCGTTTCTTCTGCCTGTGCAACTGAGCTCAAAATGGGCTTCCTGTGAGACTTCATCTGCTTCCCAGCGGCATTTGCAGTTGAGCTAGCAGAGGGGTGGAAGTGCTATCAGAGTGCTATCTCCTCATGTCGGCTTCACCCTGGCAGAGCGAGAAGACACTAAACTTTATTTCATGGTGTATTCACTGTTTATGCAAATGTGAAAGAGATTTCAGCCTGAAATCAGTCAGATTTTTGGACACAGGCTCAGCCTGTTTCTTATTTTATTCAAACTGACTTATTTCAAGTTCTGTTACTGTCCTTTTGAACTAGCTGTTCTCCTGCTCTCTTTGTGTAATGAGCTGTAAGTGTTCCAAAACAGTTGTGTGAAGTTAAATCATAAAACAACGGATCTCTGCTGAATCTGAGCATCAAGGAAAAATTAAAAACATACTTTGGAGAAAGGTTAGGGAACCACATAAGCCACCAGTCTGGGTACATTCAAAAGACTCAGGAATACTAAACCTGAGTTCAACTGGTAACGTACGGCTTTTCTACAGAAGTTTGTGTTCAAAAAGTTTTAGTCTTCTGTTCAACTCACTTATGATGTATGTAGCAGAATCAGTTCCCTTACCCAAAATGAAATCTCAGACTGAACTCTTCCATGTTTCTTGCATTAAATTGTTCCAGGTAGACACAAGTTTTGGACTGGTATTCACCTATTCATAAAAAGTTTTAATGGAACTAAATGAAAATTTATTGTATTCTTTGCAATATGTTTCTACATTATCTGTAGCAATATTAAAGCAGATAAATCACTATATTAAACACACATGTTCCCTAATTGCTATTACTTTCCGCCTGGTTTCCCATAATTCCTGCAACGGGGCAGTCTGTCTGTCCTCCTCTGCTGACCTCCGTGGCCAGTTTCAAACAATTCAGAAAGAGTAAGGCTCAAACTGGAATCTTATCTTAGGTTCTTAACATGAACAAACGTTTCAGGGAACTGGAGAAGAAGCCTTCCTAGAGCAAAGTTTCCCTGTACAGTCAGTGGAGACAGGTAAATGCCTTTGGATGTCTCTGAAGGCAGACCTTGTCTGCAAAATGTAGATGCCTAGTCTCAGAAAGGCAGCAAGAACCTTCTGTTGCTTGTGGTAGGGGCAGAAACACTGAAAGAAGGCTGGCTCCCTAGGTTTCTTGAATTTCAGCTCAAGTTAGGTCCCTCAGTTAGGCAGGTTTGATCCCACCTTAGGCATCTAGAGGTCAGTGAAGTTCTTCTGGAGGACAGAGGTCCTCAGATAATTTGCCCTCACTGAGACTGAGACACGCTGAGCTCAGCCTTTGCATGGTCTGTCTGGCTGTGGCCAGGGACCACCCAGAACACCCACGGCTCTAGATAAGCTGCAGCGTATGATGAATCTCAGCTGGTTGAAATGGTGAAGAGGACCTGGGCAGGGGAGCTGGGGTTATGATGGGGGAGGCTGAAGAACAAAGTCAGAAATCCATAAGAAACGATTTGTTCCTTTTAAAATTTGTTTGCATTCATTAGTTCTGCGGCTCACAGAACAACTTATTCAAGTATGTCAACTGCTTTTGTTTACTCTTGTAAATGCCAAATGCATTCCAAATTCAACTACTGGAGTAATGGGTAAGCCTGTCCTTGCCATACCAATTGCTTTTCCAGGACATCAAATGCAAATCCTGTGTTGTAGGGATATATCTTTTGTGGGAGGATTTGCTGATATTGCAGTCCAAATGCCTAACTCTTACAGGAACAACCATTGCACTGACTCTTGCTTACATTTTTAATCTTTCTTTGGCCCCTGGCCATTTTCTAAATAAATGAAACATGCCTGTATTATTCCGTCCAGCAGACAGATGATAAAAAGTCTGTTTCAGACTATAGGCAAGTCAGTCTTCAGCCAGTCACTTCTAAAGATATGGAACAAGTACAGCAGTCTTTAAGTTTAATACTACCCTTTCACATTTTAAATCAATTTACAATCTTTCTTTGTAATCAGTTTGGTTACTTCCCAAATCCAGTACAAGGGGATGTTTTATTGCCAATTCTTCATTTCTGGTATGATGTTCTTGATAAGGGTTATGTAAAAGACAACACTTCTTGATCTGTACAGAATCTTTGATACAGCATCTCACATAGGCCCTTTGTTTCAATAAAGCTATGCATGGTACATATACCTCGACAAGTCATTTTTCTAATGATCTGCTTTGAAGGTCACAAAATACTGTTAATGGTGTTCCAGATAACAAGGACCCTTTGCATTCTAGAATTCCCCTTGAGACCATACTTGGCTGAAATCAATTCTTATGTATATTAACAATATAATCTCTTTGCAGTGCTCTCAAAATAATAACTTACTTGCATTACTGAAGACACAACACTTCATAAGCCAATATATAATTCAACTGAGAATTCTGATTTTCAGTCTGATTTAGAAGTGACCTTAGAGTATAGCTAGTTTCAACATTATTAACATGTGCAGCAAGCTGAGAATTCACCAAATACCTAATTACCAGTAACATTCATTTTGCACATGACTTCAGAAGACTTTTAAAAGAGAAACGAAAAACTGTTGTGAAATGAAAAGGATATATAGTATGGGAGCTGAAACCATTAATTCAGAAGCAATTGAAAATCTTAAATTCTTAGGTATAAAAAAAAAATCTTAGGCATATCTGTGTATATCCACAGAAAAGACCCCTTTTCCCACCTCAAAATTTTGTATTGTCAGAAGGAGAAAAACTTGGTCATAATAGCTTTGCCCGGGCTGTCAGTTCTGGGCAAGTGGCCACTGTGCATGCACCAGTACCTGCAGTTGTTACACAGTCTGTTTGCACACATTAGAGATGCAAATGTACAGTATGTTTTCTGCATGTGCAATAAGCCCTATACTTCCAGAAACATCAGCTCACAGTGCGTGAACCGGCCATCTCTATGCAATCTTCACCCACGACTCCTAGAAACGTATCGCAGAATCACACAGAAACACAGAATGGCAGGAGTTGGAAGGGACCTTGGGAGATCATCCAGTCCAACCCTCCTACTAAAAGCAGGTTCACCTAGAGGAGGTTGCACAGGACATCATCCAGGCGGGCTTTGAAAATCTCCAAAGAAGGAGACTCCACATCCCCCCTGGGCAGCCTGTTCCAGTGCTCTCTCACCCTTAAGATGAGCCTTATAAGATTTGTTTGAATATTGACCTCTTGTGCCCACTTGTAGTAGACCTGTTTGGCAAAAATTCTCACTGGTCACAGTGTGAACCGTACCAAAGCACAGCTGTGTTTATACCAGCAAATAAATCAGGCCAGGGTGCCTTCCATGACCCCAAGGGAAAAAGCATGACGCTGATGCTGTACTCCTTCCCCAAAACAGGGTGGCCCTGTTCACACTGCTTATTGGGAACAGTCACATTGTCCCTTACATCGTGCTGGGGTGCTCACTAGTTGGCACTGGACTATGTTGGGAGTTGCTACCAGTTAGAAAATACAAATAATTTCTGGACAGTGTTTGAGGCCATGCTCTAACCTAACTGTTTATTTTACTTCCCCTGATGTCACTCACAGTTACAGCAAAGAAGCCACAACCAGGAATTACAGAAGAGGCAGGCGAGGCAGTTTGTGTCCTGAGGGACTGAGCCACTCCAACAGTGGAAATACTGAACCCTTGTCTCAGAATGGCATGGAACCAAAAGAGGAACCAATAACTTGTTTTAAATACAGCTCTTTGTCCGTGAGGGCAGTGTTTGTATTCTGCTTTACACTGGGCTGCTTGCATTTAAAACTCCAGAGTCTCAAAGTGCTATAGACCTGGTTGTTCTTTCTAAATCCGCTCATGTGAGTGCCCTCTCCTTACAGATCACCCTGCTTCCACCCGCAAGTAATGTTCAGCTCTCCCACAACCACTCTGCAGTCCACATTTCTGGCCTTGTGGAGGTATTTTTAAGCATAACCACAGATGGGATACAAGTAGAGTGTAGGCAGATCACCCTTCCTTATATATTTGGCTCTTAGAATAACAACAATAAAACAATAGTTCCAAATTCACCAGTGCCAGCCCTGTTTCTAATGAATTTGTGTCCCATAGCTGATGGAACTTTCCTTTGACTTGTGGCATGAGCTCAGATTCTTATTAGACACCAGATAATCCATGCAGGTGCTAACCATTTTATGAATGCTAGGATTCACAGCTGGGAAGCCCTCAGGAATATTCACATCTAATTTGACATGAAGGAATTCTTAGAAGAGAGTCACCTCGGCAGTGATGTTGATACTCCACTGCCTTGTGGGACCTGAACATCAAAATACTCATGGCTAGGGCATTTAAAATTTGTGTTTCTTCATCTCACAATCCTTTTCACCTCCCAAAAGGTCACTAATGCCATCTAAGATACCTTAAGATCTCTGACACATGCATATGGAGCTAGAGGATATGATGAAAGACCTACAGGAGACCAGTGCCCCCCTGTAGCAGAAGTGCGTGGGCAGATGTTCCTACTCTGCAACCAAATCAAGCCTGCAATAATAAATACTATGGATTTTAGAGAACTGTGGGATTGTCCAGAGATGGGCATCTGTTTTAGGAGGAGCTGAATGCCACCTGAAGGGTGTTTCTCTCCTCAGCCTAGCTGTATGTCCTCATAAAATATGAACCTGCATCAAAGCTGGCTCAAAAGTCAGTGACTACTTTCTGAGGGAGAACTCAGACGTGCATACATCCACACAGCGTGCTCCCCTAAGCCCTAAATTCTGTTCTTTGAGATCCCACCTGGAGGTTTTTCTGCAAGAGCCTGTTGGTTTACACTTGTATGACAGGAAGCATAAGTTGACTATTTAAATGTCATAATTAACCATCATGGACCTCTGTAATGATTTCTGAACATGGAATGTTGTCTTAGTTATTGCTAGGTGTTAGAATGTGTTGCTTTAGTAACAGGATTGCTGTTAGTAAAAAGCAAGGAGGAAAAAAATTGCCAGAAGTCGAACCATTAAACATACAGTGGCTGTTCAGAAAGAATTCCTCAAAGGAGAAAAATGGGAACACAGAAGATCAAAGGGAATTATAGCTATTTAAAGATGGATGAGGAGAAGAAGAAGAGGCATTTTCTGGACTAGATAGATAGCATAGTAGGATAAATAGTACTGATTTGTCTGAGAAATCTAGGCTCCTACTCCTCAACATCAAAGGGACGAAGCCTCAGGTCCAATAGACTGGCATGTAGACTTCTGAAACATTTTGGTGCCCACAAGCACGCACAGATAGACATATACATATTTTATATGGAATATATCTATATATATTTTAAATGGCTGTGTCTGTATACACAGACATATATGTATATGTATCCGTGTGTATGAACTGTGGTAGAAAGGTACTGTTTCTGGTTCTTTTACTTTACAGATATGACATTTCTAACCATTGATATTGTGGAAGGAAAGTGAAGCATCAAGACTGCCAAAGTACTGTTGGATAATAATAATAATAATAATAATAATAATAATAATATCATCACATGGTACTTACAAGGTTCACTGTAACATTCAAAGTCAAGTATCGTCTTCTTTATTTCCGCCCTGGACATTTTGTTTACACAGGGTTTTTTCATGCTCTGCTTTTCAAGTGAACACGTGTTTTTGGTGACTTTTCTCATGGGGCTGAGAAACCCCTTGAAATCCACATCACAGGAAGGCAGGGTTAATATGGCCACTCTAACACTTTTGATGCAACAACTTTTAATCTGAAAATGTTCAGACAACTCTCCCTATGTTTGTTTTTTAAAAAATATATTAGTGTCATCTTTTTTCTTTTATTTTTTTTTTTTTGGCCAGCATCAGAGTCATAATCGGGAGGATATTTTGCAGTAACTTACTGCTGTGGATGAATGTATCACGCACATTAAACAAGTGCTGCTACTGTTCGCTTTCAGCCAGCTCACAATCTGTATACTCGTTCAACTTTTTTCTCCAAACAGTATACATCATTCTGAGCGGCTTCTATAAACAGACCAAGTTCTGCTTGCTATAGCAACACACCTCCAATAAGTGAATTTTCTGGTTGATTAACCAGAGGAAAAATAATCTTTCTTAGGTGCTCTGAAAGAAAATTTTGAGATCCAGCGTACTTGAGTCAACAAATATCTGTTTGGGCTAACCCCACAATAAGGCCTTTGCCCATCCTTAGGGTGTGATGGATGCACAGAAGATGGTGAAAAATCATAAGAGATGATGATAACAACTGCATGTGAAATGGGGCCTGTCCCGGTACAGAAAAAGGTAATGGAGAAAGGTTCTTACCTGCTGATCTGAGGTATCTGCACTTCGGATATCTACCTCTAGAGAGACGGGCTAACTCTGAGATAAACTTATAAAGCAGGTCAGATGAATGCTACTCCCTTTCTCCCCATTTACTATAAAAAGACACTAAATAATCAGCTCAAAGCTAGATATTTACAGTATAAAGTGAGGCAATATGAATCCCATGGTTTCTGTGGGTGTGCCTATATTTCCCTGTCTAATTCTGGTTTCTTTCCTTTTCTCTCTCTTACTCCTATATGACCTGACATACCAGCAAACGTTGGCACCCAGTAGGTTACTTCTGTCAAGGCAAAAATTGATAATTGTTACTTATAGGTGTGACACAACTGCGTTTAGTGCAAAGGACAAAGCTCTTTCTGCTCACAGCTGGTTAGAATCTTTTTCATGGTTGCTTGAATGCTTTTGAACGGGTACCGCTATTTTCCTCAAAATGTACTGTTTTCAATAAGAGAAGTACTTGCTTAGACGAACACTGTCATGAAGAACTATTTAAAATAATTATTTTTCAGCTTGAAAAATTGGCTTGGAATTTCAGTTAGAAATTAAAAGGTGGGTTTGAGAGTTGTTTTATAGATTTGTAATGCCTGTATGTGTTCTGTCCAGCCAATGCCAGCTCTATGTTAGGCTTCCATATGCTCTTCTGAGTCAAAGCAGAACCTTCTAAGGTCACTAGGATTTAATTATAGGGATTAACCAGCTCTTAAGTATTCTGGAATTAAAAAAAACTGAGACTGGGAAACTGTCTTGTGGGGCAAGCAAACCTATTCTGGAGGACAAGAAGATGGCACCACTGGGACCTGTTCCCTCCTAGGAGTCAGCATGCGTGTGTTTCACGTGACCAAAATGGCAATTTTTCCTGCCGCAGAATGAGGCTATGCCAAGAATGCCTGGCGAGGTGATTTTGTTGCCTGAACTGAGGGAGGTGGGTGCCGCATTTCGGTCACATCAGAGAGTATTTTTGGTCACACAAAGAGGAAGTGCTGTGATTTGCTTTGGTGGGTCAGAGCACAGATACTTCATTACCGGTTTCTGCTCTGTTAAAGCATGCTAAGAATATACCATTTGTCATTTAAATGAGCTTATTTTAATGTATAATGAAGCATGATTCATGTTTCCTTACATAGTTTTATCAGGCTTTTCAGTTTTCATATTTATCTGTTGTTCTTTCTTTGTGTGTGTATTCACCATTAGTCGTGAGGATAGAGGGGTGTGATTCTTGCCTAACAGGAAGGAAAATAAGGAAAAAGAAGACAGAGTAAAATATTTTCAATTTGTTTCAATGCCACACATTTTGAATAAAACCTAACAAAACAATAATTTGACCTGTGATGAACAGAGAACAGTATTTCAAACTAGACAACTTAAAATGGCTCATAATTATGCTGGTACATCAGCTGAAGTTAAATGTATCCATGGGCCTTTCGCCGGGATGAACTGTAATGCTCTCGCATGCATACAGCCGACCCTTAAACGTGGAAATCAACGGATTTAAAGTTATGCATGGAAATGTTTGAACCACTGAAGCATAAAATAGACAAACTTGGCCCCTAAATGTAATTTGTTTGTTGAAACACTCTAAAATGAAACATAATCGTAAGTGGAAACATTTTTGTCTTTTAAATGACAACCCTGACTTAACAATGAATCACAGTTCTTTCTAAACATCGCTCCGTTTCTTGCTCCGAGCAATATTTAAAAGTCGCTTCACTCAAAGCTTGTGTAGGGGAGGAGGAAGGGGTAAATTCCACAGCTGAAGGTGGACAAAGGTAGCGTTTCTTTGGCAGCAGAAAGTACATCCATCCAAAAAGGGATGCCTGCATTTGCACAGACGTTTGGATTATGAGAAGCAGCCCTAGCAGAAATGAATGAAGGGACGGCGTGCAGGTGAAGCCCGAATGCACATCAAATGGCTCTGAAATATGTAAAACGATGGTCCTCGGATAGGATGCAGCCCCATGCTGCATGTGTTTAGCTTTCTGGATGTGATGAGACATACGAACTCAAATGAGAATGCCCATGTATGTAAAATTAAGATTTAAGTATTTACTATGGTATCACCACAGCAGTTCAGATCGGTCTGGTGTTTTAAACTTCAGCATTTTCTTTCTGGGAGATATCACTAAGGTTTAAAAGTGTTGGCAAGCCTGGAAGGAAAGTATTTCATTCCTAAGCAAGTAATATTTTAGTATCATCAGCTCCTGACAGAAATCACTAATTAGTGTATCTTTTGTTTATAATGATATAGTATATCCTCTGTTTATGACGATAATGCATTTCAAATGTGCATGAGTAACAACAGAAAGTTTTAAATATTTAATACATATAAATCACTGCATTATTTTTATTTCCAGACTGACGTCATTCGAAAGCCTTATTCAGGCCCACTTGAGAATTTCCGTTTGGGGCATTTTGAAGTATCTGAGAAAAACATTTCTGAAATCAGAAAATTCCTGGAAAAGGACATTATACATCCCAGGGCCAATATGCATCTAGAGATTGTGGGAGACGCTCATAAATCAAAAAGAGTGGATGGCTGGAACGTCTGTTCAGTTCAACCGATGTTAGGAGTACTCAGCACCTCTGAAAATTAGCTTGCTTACCAGGTGCCTAAAAAAGGATGGATCAGCACTTTGATAAATATGGGCTTAATAAGTCAGTTTTGTAGACGTACAGCAATGTTTGCTGTAGCATTTCCGTCATGCACCACAGTCAGGGGAGGAAATAGGATGTCTGGAACAGCTGCAGGTTATGCCTGTAGACACGACCCCGGCACACGCTGCATCTGGAGGCCTGCAGGGCTGGATTCCCGGCTTTTCCAGAGCTTTGTTAAGGTCGGTGGTGTGCAACCGCCTGCGACTCGTTGTCATTTTCAGGACTGGAGGCCAAATCGATGTTGTTACTTATGAAGAACCTTTTCTCCATATGGAAGGCTTTCCTTCTAGGAAGGTTTCAAACAGAGCAACCAGCTCTGTTCTGCGCTTCCAGTGTTCTTGTACGGATTACAGTGGAACAGTCGGGAGCCTCTTTCTCTCTTTGCTAACACAAGTACTGAGGAGGGTTTTACAAGACCCATCAGTGAATGTTGCAATCCAGGCATATGCTACGGCAAATTGCAATCACTTTGAAAGCAAGTAATTTCAGTGGGGACTTCTTCAAAACACATGGTGTGGTGTGGTCTTTGGCACTTAGATCTTGCCCTACTTCAAGCAGGGAAAAAAAAAAGTCAGGAAAATTAAAATAAAACAAATTTAGATTAATGTAATCTCAGAGTTATGAATGTATATGCTCAAACTTCAGGAAATTATTATTTTCAGCCTTACATCAACTCAGCTGTTTTGCATATGTTGGCCTTGGTTAGTTCTGCTGTTTTGGGGCATAGATGTTAATACACTTTTAATATCTGTTTTGTATCTCTGAGATCTACAATTGATACATACATACTTTAATACTTTTGATAACTCATACTATTTTCTCCTTAACCTCTGTGATGGTGGCCATCAACCCATTCTTGTGCTGGTAAAGCTAAGTTTTATGCACATATGTACATGTGTAGGAAAATATGCGTAAGTGTGGACCTTAGTTTGTGACTACAGCTCCTTGGTGCAATCTGCAGGACTTACAGGTCAGGAACAGGACCGTATTATACACCAGGGAGGGTGATTGTTACGAGAGGACTGTGGCTCTGCCCACGCCCAGCCTTGGAGGACCGCAGTTCCAGAACGGTGGGGGCTGGCAGGCACCTCTGGAGAGGGTCTGGTCTGGCTCCCTGCTCAGCGCTGGGTCAGCTACAGCAGGTGCTCAGGGCAATGTCCAGTTGGGTTTTTAACATCTCCACAGATGGAGACTCCACAGTCATTCAGGACAAAAAATCTGCTCCACCGTTTGACTACCAACACATAAAAGGCATTTTTTCTTGTTTAAATGGAATTTCCTGCGTTTCAGAATGTGTCCTTTGCCTCCAGCCCTGTCAGTCGCCACCATCGAGAAGAGCCTGGCTCCATCCTCTTTACTCCCTCCATGACTTAACATCTCCACAGATGCAGACTCCACAGTCATTCAGGACAAAAAATCTGCTCCACCGTTTGACTACCAACACATAAAAGGCATTTTTTCTTGTTTAAATGGAATTTCCTGCGTTTCAGAATGTGTCCTTTGCCTCCAGCCCTGTCAGTCGCCACCATCGAGAAGAGCCTGGCTCCATCCTCTTTACTCCCTCCATGAGGTATTTATGTACATGGATTAAGATCCTGCCCGGAGCCTTCCCTTCCCCGGACTGTACAGCACCAGCTTTTGGCCTTTCCTCACGTCTGATGTTCAAATCGGTTAACCACCTCCGTGGCCTTGCATTTCTGCCTTCAGGTCCAAACTCATCGCGGCTAATGGCAGCCGTGCCCCTCTCAAGACAAAAGCTTTCGGCAGAGGTGCTGCCTCCTGCCAGGGCTTGGCGGCGGTGGGGCAGCGGTAGGCACCGCTCAGATTATGGCCGCCCGAGCCTCTGCCACAGACCCCTCCAAAACCGGTCACCTCTCCCGGCCTGCGATGGGACAGGGTTAAAAAGGAAGCCCGTGCCTGCCAGCCCTCAGGATGTGAGGGGAAAGACGTGTATGGGAAAGCAGCCCTACTGCCTGGCCGCTCCTGGGCCGAGCGGCGAGATG
>NW_009260339.1:53263-65288 GCF_000687185.1 Egretta garzetta
TGCCCGCCCGCGTCGCGGCGGGGCTGGTCCGTCGCTCGGGCAGGAGACGGGTGCCTTTCTGTGAGGGCTGGGGCAGGTGTCTGGGCTGCTGTGTGCAGCCAGCCCCAGCCCTGGTGTGGTAAGGACGTTGTGAGACATAGCCTTTACACAAGGCCCTCCAGAGTACCCTTCTTCTCCTCTCCAGGGACCCTGTTTACCTCACTGCATCTGTGCATTTTATTTTTGTGTGTCATTAGGGTATTCCAAAGGTCGGGTCGCCCCTAGTTTGCCAACAGCGTTGTGAGCCCTGGGGCCTGGAGCTGTAGAAGAGAGGTCTGGTCACTGAGGTCCCTGATGGAGCCTCACTGACATCTCCCTGCTGCTGGCAGCCCACCTTGCCTCCATCGCCTTAGTCCATTCCTGCATTTTTTTTAAGGAAACAGTTTAGTGCCCTAAGCCTCAGCTTTAAAGCAAACTCCTTGGAAACTGTAAGTCCTAAGCCAGGGTGAGAACTTCTCAGCCCTTCCTGTATAGGCTAAAGCAGCAGATCTCCACATGGCAGCTCTGCAGATGCAATATACACAAGGTCTGAAACACTGTGTAGGCTTAGTTTCTCTGACTTAGTGCTGAATAAATGGGAGGATGCCTTTCCCCCCTTTACAGTTATTTCTGCCTAGTATAAGGTTTTAAAATTTTAAATTCACAGATGATGAAAGGTTTTTGTGTTAAAGAGTGAAACAGGATGTGCTCAAACTCCAAGACTGAGAGGAAGGAGGCATTTTGTAAGTGGTTTTTTTAGTTTGATTTCTTAAGGAAATGCAACTTCCACAATTATGTGTGGGTCAGCTTTGTACTGCGCCTGTTTCTTACCCACTCAAAACTTTTGAGTGTTAATTTCAACCAAACCTGATAAAAAGGAGGAGCTCTTTGGAATAATTCCTTCATGAAGATGTCTGCGATGATGTGAGAAGTGCTATAAATGGCACCACTGAAGGAAAGGTGTAGCAAGAGCTAAGTTCAGCAAAGGTTGAAAACAAGGCAGGAACTCAGCCTTGGAGACATGCATCCGTAAGAAACTGGGCTTCTCTAGTTACATGAGAAACAGAATCCATTGTTATGATTTAACTGATTCCTCTTTTCCTCTGGTTTTAACTTTTCAATTCCACCCTTTGGTATCTGACATGCTTGATGCCTAAGAAAGGAATTTGTAAGTGAGGAATTCCTTTTTTTTTTTAATATTGACTCTCTGCAGACTAGGATTTAAAGCTGAATCTTGTATCAGATGACTGGCTATGCCAACAGATGTCCATACTGTGCAAATATTTACAAATATGCTTAACTTATGCATGAGTAGTCAGTTCTGTGCAGTAAGTTAAATTCTTCAGTAAGTGTTTGCAGGATTGGAGCCAGAGCTTGTAACTTTCATGAAGCCAGACAGTTTGTATTACCAATTATGCCAGCAGAGCTCTGACAGAATTTATATAGTACTCCAGACCTGTAAGAAAGTTTATTAAGCCTTAGTAGAACCTCAAAGCACATGGTGATTTAAAAAAAAGTCTGTGGCTGATAATTTCAGAACTCCATGGCTGATGAGACTTGCCAATGATATGAATAAGACTGCTGAAATGAAATAGATGTAATGATTTTAGTTGGTTTTAACTTTTTTTTTCCAGAAAAGAGATTTTTAAAGTTAACGTCTATCACTTTTCAAAGTTTTGCATTATTTAACTGCTTTATTGAATGGATATCAGAAGTTCTTTGTTGGCCATTTAGCAGAATTTGTAGTAGGAAGACCTGATTACTTTTAGGAATTAAGATAGATGCAGTTGGATTTATAACAAAAAATGCTTTTTCTTTGCCTAGAAATTTGACTATGTTAAATTTTATGCATATGGCAGTCCATATCTGTAATACCCACATGGCATTATGCTGCATACGTGCATAAACACTACTGGCGTAAGTAATTGCAGGATCTAGTTGTGAGTTTAATACCATTTGTTAATAACTCTACGAAAACCTTCTGGGTGTAAATAGCATACTTACCTTCTTGTATCTGTGGCCATTATCCTGTGCGTAGTGGGAGGAAGGAGCAAGGTGTATTTCAGTACTTTTCTTGTAATACAGGCATTTTCTGAGGTCCTGATTTCAAGTGCTTAAGTAAATTTGAACTACTCACCGGGGTAGTCTGCCTCCTAGAACAGCTTGTAAGGTTAATAATGTGTGCCATCCTTGGATATATGCCATTCATCTTACTTTGATTGTGACACCTTAAAAGTTCCTGTAGGGTTGGAGAAGGTGACTAGTTCTGCAAAGAAGCTAAATATCTTAGTCTAAAACCAGAATGAGGTCTGTTAGAAGTATAGAAGTAAAACAATGAGAACTGAAACTCGCTTTCTTAAGTATCAGTATTTTTCAATCATTCAGACTGTTAGAGGTTCAACAGTAGCTTCCTAGAATAAGGCAGAGATACAGCTGGAGTTCTCAACAATGATGAATGTGTTGCTCTCATTCCTTAGTTGTTACGTTGTTTTCAGAATCTGCCTGGTTTTGCACAAGTCTCTGTGGTTTTGCTGCTTACATGACATGTAGGAACACTTAATTGTGTAAAAAGCACATGTAAGAGAAAGGTGAGATTCTTTCTTATTTTGACTTCAGCAACTGACAACATATATCGAACACAGCAGCTAAAAACCAGGCAGATTTAATTTTCTAGTTGCCATAGAAAGTGAGCAGAGTGTTTGTCTCCTTTAGTATTGAAGGTTATAAAATTATTACCAATTTCCTTGTTTCAGTACACATTCATAAGCTGTGTTATGTTGCATAGGCAATAAATTGCTGCTCTGCTGTTCAGAGCTTGTTTGATGACTGAGATAAATTTCAACTTTGTTCTGATTTCTTAATTTTTATATTGATTTCAGTGTTCTGGAAATAGCTAAGAAACAAGGAATCTCCTCTGTCAGGTAGAACTGCCCATGTTCTTTGTTGAAGTCATGATTATGGCTAGAGGAGTAATGCAGTTGGAGGGGCTGTTGTAGCAATGATGTGTGTTATCCCAGCCCTCTTGTACTATTCTAGAGGGCCAGCATGTCACTTTCTGTTCCAAGTGGTTAACTCTATCATTATATTTCCAGTGCTGTAAAACTTTGATCGTTACTGTCCATCTCATGCCTACATATTATAGGAGGGATCTACAAACCACACATCTCAGCAGGTATTTTGCATGGATTATAGAGGTGGGTGAAGGTGGGAGAGGGGAGCAGGGTTGCCTGAGCTGAGAGGCAGAGTTGATGTTCAGTCTGCAGGTCAGTCACCCTGTGCTTCATTTCAGTCGGTCTTTGCTTGCCCTCATTCTTTCCTATGGCATTCTTTCCTCGTTTCACTGTTCTTATGAGCAGGCTGATGACAGCCTTTGCTCTCGCCAGCCCGTTGCCACACCAAGACACTTGGGCTGTTTGGCATGGGAGAGTCACACAAGGGAAGTTCAAGTAGGAAGGAGAAAAGAGAGCCTCAGACAGTCATATCTGGGCTGGCTGGTAAGCAGCTTCTAGGTGAGGTAGCAAATTTGCCTTTAGAAATGGTAGCCTGCCCTTGTCCTGGTTAGAGCTCTTGTGATGGTGTTTCTCTTGATGCTTACTTTTTTCCACGGAGGCAGCATGATGTGACATGTCAATGCAGTCATCTTTTTGTTTTGTTTTTATAAGCATAATTGTTCCTATGTTAGGGATTGAAACACCAAAGGCAGGACAAAGGGGGAGGCCAGAAGCCGGGGGGAGAGGGGTTAGAAGTGTTGGTGGAGAAGGTAGGATGAGGAGAGGGTGGTAACCATGTTAATCACTCCTGAAACCCTGGAAGCTGCTGGTGTACATTGTGCAGCCTTATCATGGACATTTAGAGGAAAGTTGAGAAATGGGTTTTACATAGTCAAGAGAGAAAACAGTGAACAAACAGGAGGAGGGCAGATGGAGGGAGGTGATGAGGACAGAAATCTTCATGTGGGTAGGGAGAGAGCCGTAAAACGTCATGTGGGTAGGGAGAAAGCTTTGCGTGCTGGGCTCGAAATAGAGTCAACTCTTTGGGCAGTTTCTCCAGTTGCAGATTAACTATGCTGTGGATATACAGGCACCAGATTTGGCTTAGAACGGACTCAGCTCAGCACTAACAATTTATTAGTTCAAGTGCTGCGCCATGTTAATATGTCTCTGCTATTTCCAGGACCAGCTTTGCAGCCCAGCTGCTTTCAGTGTCTGAACGAATAAGTCCTGATGGACCCAAGCTGGCTCTGTGCAGACCCACTTGGGTGTTTCTGTGCTGTGCTCCACGTTCCAGGGGATTTTATTAGCTTGGCTGGAAATCTGGATCTGAACTTGCTTTGTGCAGGGTAGTTGACGTCGATGGTTAAGAAGACCTCCCGAATCTGGAGTTCTGGAGGAATCATGGTACAAAGACACCAAAGTGCTAATAAGTCCTGAAGGACCCACATGGACTTCATTGGTGGGTGGCCGAGTTTCCAGGTTGTGCTTTTCTGCATTTCTTGTAGTAGATGGATAATCAGGGATGTTATATTGCCTGTGCGTCTGAGCCCCTCTTTGCCCTTGAGAATGTAGAGCTTCCTCCGCAGGCCTCCTGTTGTATTGGTCCAGCTACTGAACAGGTACGAGGGAAAAGAAGTAGCTCATGAGGATTAAGACCTGGCCATCTCACAGCTAGGAAGTCACTGATGATGTGCTTTAGTAGAGGAGATTCTGTCTGTTTACTGAGTATTCATGTACATTTTTTTTTTAAATCCTGCTACCTGAACCAAGGAGATTTCCTTTTTATGTGGGTATAGGAAATTTCTACTTGCTTTGTGAGTTGGGCCCATGGAACTACCATTCTTAATGTTTTCCCTGAAAATCATAAGAACTGGAAATTATTTTCTAGATAGGGAAATAATACTGAGACCCCACCTAATTGTCGGGTTCTAAGGGCAGGGCTCTGGAAACATACTGCAATAAAGTTGCTGTGCGTGGCATAGATCTCATCTGGGCTCTGTATAACAAATAAACATTCTTATGTAATGGCTTCAAACTGGCCTTACCAATAGCAACCAAAATCACACTAGCTGCTTAAGAGGACGGGTGTGAAGGGCAGTCTCTTTTCAGTACACTTGCTCAGGGATAGGTGTTATGTCGGAACTGGAACTATTTATATTCTTTGCTGGTTTTAGCAAAGAGGTCAGGAATTGAAGGCAGTTTTCGAAATCTGGTGTTCCACTCTACACCTAAAGTTAAGACTGCTGTATTTAATTTGTTCTGTGTTTGTCTGTATTAGGAAAAGAAGTAGGGGTTAGCTGCAAACTCAAAATTATTTTCAACCTTTGTTTTTCTGAGCTAGACAAGTTTGACTACATTTTTTTCAGTCTGGTGTTTTCTTAAACAGTAAATTGATTAGCTTTTTCATTGTTTTATGGGAACTGCCATGTGAATAGCACTGGAAGGATTGCAAGGGGGGGGGAATATAACAATCCTATTATTTTTAGGAATTACTTATTTAAAAATAGAAGGAGCAGTTTCACATTAGACTTGGCAAGTTGTTTGAACAAATCTCATATATGCCAAAAGTCAGATGGAGGCAGAAATAAATGGACTGTGATGCCAAACCATAGGGCATCAGCACACATTAAATTAATCCTTCATTCTTTCAAATGAGACTAAAGAACTTTTGTCTCTTTGCAGCAACAGAGAAAGCATTTGACTTGAAAATTTTGGGTCATATTGAGAGAAGATGTCATAGCAAAAGAAGCTGTGGAATACTTAATGCATACAAGTAGTTTGCTTTAAAACCTGAAATAGGCAGGGTTTATGTTTTTTTCTTGCACCTTGCACTTAACACTTTGATGCATGCTTTTATTTAGCATTTAAAAAACAGTTCAATTTATCTACTAGAAAATAGACCACACTGCTGGGCTGCTAAGGAGCTTGATTCAGAAGTTGTAATGAATGTCAAAATTGAGCGGGATACTTAAACATTAATACTTCCATAATAATTTAGGTAAAGAAATTGGAGATAATATTTACAATAAACATATACATATGTTTTTTAACAGCTGACTTAAAGCATGAGAAAGATTATATGAAATATGTGCACATATTTATATACCTTTTAAATAAGGGGAATGTGAATATGCTTATTTTAGAAGTTAGCACTCTGTGGGTATATTTTACTTAACCCTAAATTGGCATTTGCGTCTCCTGAACAAAGCCTTTTGCCTGCAGGTAATTTGCACCATTTCTTATATGTCATCTCTTAAAAGGCATACAGAGCTCAGCTGTGTATAAAGCAGATATAACTGGCAAGCTAAGGAGCCAGAAGGAAGCATAGCAAATAAAATAACTGAAAAGAGATGTTTTAATGTGTAACACCATCTCCTACTTCTGCTTTCTGCCATCTGGCTTGGAAGAGACCACCTTATGCCAACTTAGGCCTCTCTGCACGTGGGAATAGGGCTGATTCAGCCAGTAATACAGCTGCACCAGTGTTGACCCTATAAATATTGAGAAGGGAAGTCTGAAGTTTTTATCCTTTTCAGCGATAACCTGTTCTTGAACTTGTCAAGATTGACCTCTTCTTCGTTCAGCTCAAACCCCTGCATGATCTGCCTAGCATCTAGATTTCAGTAACGGATGAATTAGTACTGTCCCTTGCTGCCAGTGAGTCCATGAACATGTGTTTTTGGCCTAAGAAGTGAACTGTGCCAGCATAAGGGGAAGCAAAAAG
Source organism: Egretta garzetta (assembly GCF_000687185.1). Lineage (NCBI taxonomy): Eukaryota > Metazoa > Chordata > Aves > Pelecaniformes > Ardeidae > Egretta > Egretta garzetta. The sequence goes on from NW_009260339.1 coordinate 59,999, forward strand.
ATGCTCTCAGGCAGAAGTCTTAATATTTAGCTGTATTGCACGCTACGTACTGGAGCAAAAGACCACTCAAACCATCTGGTAGCATTTCCATGTGAAGTTTTGCTCAAGGTAGAAAATAGTGCCATTTTTAGATATCTGTTGTGTTTTGTCGTAGGATTTTCAGGTGAAGGGGGAGCCAGAAGGACTTTAAGGGGTGTAAATTATGTCACATTAAACGTTATTTCCTTAGGGCACCAAATAATAAATGCTGTGATTACCAAACTGATAACCATTCTGTCTTTTACCACAGGCATAGTAAAAGTCCCATCACTGAAGCTAGTACTATGTATGGTCAAGGAGAGGGTAAGGTGGTGAGGTAACATCAAGTTAACGTAACTGAGTAACAACTAAGAAGGTTATTTCCAAAAATCAAGTGTGTGCAAGTGCAAAGCCATACCTTATATGTAAGCACCTGCAAAAGAGGCTGTTTGCAGAAGTAAATGGAGCTGTGTGCCATTTAGTACTCCCCTGAGAGTATTGTGAGCTAGGGAAACAACCATGTAGTCTTGTGGCTCATCTCTTGCTTTCCCACCTCTGCAGTGTCACATACGATTTAGTTTTCTAACTAGTTCACACTGGTCAAAGACCCCAGTGTCACATATAGACTAGGTTAATACTCTGTGCCATCTGCTCCTGCCATGGGTTCTGTCCCTTTGTTACAGTGATCGTGTAATCATATGGTGAGAATAGCTTACTGATCTGTGTGAAAATTAATACTTCTTTTTTGTGACTGGTTATTTCTCAGCTGGATCAGTGAACTGAGCCAACTTGCTGTGTGGCCACAAGATTGCCAGTTTGGATGAAAAGAAAGCAGCAGAGATGCACAACAGGGAGGGAGCAGAGGTGGGGACCTCAGTACTGTGCTTTTCAATGGCCTGTGATCTTTGGTCATGAAACTGTATCCTCAGTCTGTGCATACCTGAATTCATTCATTATGCTAATAGTTAATTACCTTATAACTTCTAAAAATTGTCAGAAGTTTGGACGATACAAAGTACTAGATTTATTAATTAATTTTCACTGGGCTTTTTTCAAGGTGTGCTGCAGGACAGAAGACATAGGTATTGAATTAAAACCATCTACTTCAGGGTTGACTGTTTCTAAAAAGAACATCAAGAAAATTATTATTAGATCTAACATATCTGTACCCTTAGGCTACACAGTTTAAGGTCTTCCATAGAATATCCATTTAGTGGGCTCCATTAGAACCTCTCCATCTGACACACCTTTTGTGCACGGTTAGAAGTTAAGAAGGAAATGGAAAAGACTTGTGTAGGTGATGTATGGTTTAATATCTGTTTTTAAATTAAATCTTAACTTTGTATTTCCAGACTTTTAAATAATCCTGTTTTTTTGCAGGGTGATGGTGGTAGGGAAATTTGTGCTCTCAAGAGAGTTTTTTCCTCTTAAGCAATTGACAGATGTTTATGGCCTTTTTGCTTGCTTGGCTGGCATTTTTGAATGGGAGTTCCATATAACTTGGTATTAGTATGTTATATATAGTATTCGATAAGTGATTTTTTTAAAAAAAAAAAGGTGAATAGACCTTGCATCATCCATAACAGTTTCCTAGATCTTAGTGGGAGTTTTATGTTCTTTTCCAATTTATTTGTGTTGCTGTACCAGCTAACACTTTTTTTTTTTCAATGGCCATATCCATTAGTGCCTCATATCTATCCATTGTGGAAGAAATTATTGCCAGAAGTCCTTTGACAGCTGGTTCATTTTCACTTTGTTCTGTTCATATATTTTGTAGAATTTGCCTGGTTGTATGTCTACAAAATACGATAGGCTTTTCTCCTTTTCTGTAATGGAAAGTTTGTTTAAGCTTTTATTGTCTCTTTTACTCAGCTTCAGGATTCTGAGGTTCCATCTGTACACTCCAGTACAACTGATGGGTATATCACCCACATTTTTAGATGGACTTTGTGTGATTTGGTTAATAGTGAATAAACAGTAGACTGTAACTTAAGCAAAGCAGACATACTTATCAGCCCAGCGTTGGCATTTAATTGTCCTGCATTGTGCTTACCTCAGGACTCCCTTCTCTGGTACAGCTGTAGCAGTACTGCATCCAGATTGACTGTGTGCTGGAGGTGTCCGTAAGCTCAATGGCAACAGGCATAGACTTGCAAGGGATGATACAGGTGGGTTTAGGATTTAGGTGGGTTCAGCTGCCTCCTGGAAATGCCTCTCATCTGGCTTCCCTGGCAGTTTAGAGAGTGGCTTGCTAATTGAGATGCCTCCTTGGGACAGGATTAATTGAGCCCTTCCGTACCCCTGTGTCAGTTTTTTGCATCCTTGTAGTGAATGTTGTCCTAGGAGAATAGCATGCTGTACTGCCACATCTGTTAGTAAGCTGAATAGTACTGACTATGTGTGACCTGTTAACCTCTCTCACTTGTTGTTCTTGTAGCTGAGCAAGATCTCAGGGGTGAGCTATGGAAACTGTTGTAGTAAGTGTGGTGGCAATCATCTGATGTTTTCCTTCAGTATTTAACAAAAAAGTTCTTCCTGTAACGTCCCTTTTGTCTGCTTACTTTCTGTAAGATTTCTTATCTGGATGTGAATCTTAAAACTTAAGAAAGTTAAGAATAGTTTAAGTTAAGAAACTTAAAAATAAAAAACAACTAGTTTAACTCTTAGTTTTGCTAGAAAATTGCTACAGTACTGCTTTTTAAGAAGTCTTTATTTATTTAGCTATAAGAGATCCTTGTCCAAATACAAGGACTGATAAACGTAATGACATTAAAGAAATTCAGTTACCTTTCCTGGTTAAAGGCCAGAACACACACAAGCTGGGTTTGGACACCTAACTTCAGAAATCCCTTGCTCAGCATTTTCCTAGTCATGAAGTGTTTAAATTCAGATAAATACAGCCTTCTTTGCCCTTAAGGCCATGTTAATATTGCATCCAGTTTTCCAAGCATTCTCCCAATTGCCTCTTTTTATCTGCCAACTCGACATCTAGCAGAGCCAATCTGTAACAAAAATATACTTCCGATGCCCCTGGAAATAGACTGGGGTATTGCCTACATTTTGAGGAAACTGAAGGTAAAAGAAACTCAAAGAAACCAATTTTGCCTTTGCCTGCTCCTCCCTTCTTCTTGTGTGTGCACGCATGTGCACGTCCCTTCTGGTAAACCATCTTCTGTGGCAGCTGTGTGGAGAATGTGCGTGTACTCTGATCCCATCATCACGAGATACTGGTACCGAAGGCTGTGTCTTAGACTGTTCATGAGGGTATGATCACTGCTGTCCTCTCTGCAGTGACGGACCCCACAGAACTTGGGGAGGTCTTGAGAACTAAATGGGCAGAGCTGTGCTTCTCTTCACAGTGGGGGGAAGAGATACTGGCTGAGCTACTGTCTGGAAAAAAGGAGACTGAAGGGAGACCTTATCATCCTCTACTACTGCCTGAAAGGAGGTTGTAGCGAGGTGGGGGTCGGTCTCTTCTCCCAGATAACCAGCGATAGGATGAGGGGAAATGGCCTCAAGTTGCACCAAGGGACGTTTAGGTTCAACATCAGGAAAAAAATTTTCTCTGGAAGGGCTGCCCAGGAAAGTGGTTGAGTCATCATCCCTGGAGGTATTTAAAAGATGGGCAGACAAGGTGCTTAGGGCCATGGTTTAGTGGTGGGATGGCAATGTTAGGTTGTGCTTAGGGCCGTGGTTTAGTGGTGGGATGGCAATGTTAGATTAATGATTAGACTTGATGGTTTTAAAGGTCTTTTCCAACCTAAATGATTCTAGATTCTAAGGCAGCTGCAGGGCCAGGCTGCATATACAAAAGGGCAGAGCAGAAGGTGCTGAGCTTGAGATAGCATGGGGCAGGCCTTAGAGTTGGAGGGTGGCTATCAGGGTTGGGAAGGCAGAGGACTGTTGAGGTAGAGGTGGGACACTGTATCCCTTGGGTTTGTTACACAGAGTGCTCCCTATGTGCAGGTGTCTCCCAGGCTTAGCAGGGATGGGTAACTTCAGTGTGTTACTAGAAGGTTAGGAAAAGAACATACCAACTAAATAAAGATGTGAAGTTCATTAAAAACAGCTACATTAGGACGGATTGTCTACTTAATTATTCACGTTACATAAGATGCAACTTAGGGCTCAGCTGGACTCATTCCCAGTGTTCATAAATCTATGCATGAAGAAAGCAGAGCAAGTGAGTGCTAAAAGTTCCTTTGGGGTTTTTTTTGTTTTTCTTTTTGTTTTAAATTAAAGTTTTAAAACTCACATTTAGTGTGTATATTTTAACATGTTCGTGTGAAACACATCAAAGTAAACACATGCAGTGTGTTTCTTTCGCTGTCATTAATCACTGTAGTGTTTTAAAAAGTAACAAAAAATACACTAATGTTAAACTGTGGTCAAGAATTGAAATATACACAGCTCTAGAAATTTGAAGTTTGCCTTTGCCAGGGCAAATGTAGCTTGACAACCGTGTGTGTTTATGTATCAGCATATAAAGCAAGTCTGGTTAGCAAATACGGACTTTTTCCATTAAAACCCCTCAACTTACACTGAAACTTTTTAAAGCACGTTTTTAAGCCACCTGAAGACTCGGCTGAAAATTCAGGGAAGAAAATGACTAAATTCTCCAAACTGCTCTGAGAACCATTATCCTCTAACACTTTATCACAGAATGAACTTGCTTTTTAAGCCCTACTTATGTCTTTATCTAGGCAATTTCTCTTTGTGACACAACTGAATAACCAGGAGTGGATGTGAAAGATGGGGGTTATTTAGGGCTTTTTTTTTCCACTGAGGTGCCAGTGAGAAGTCCACCTGTCCTTTCTGGATGTGTTGGGGATAGGCTTTCAGCCAGTGTGGAGGACAGCTATTTTTAGTTGTACTTGAGGTTTTCTACTTCCCTGTTTTCCATAGAAAAGAACTGTGCTATCTCCCTCTCCTCAAACCTCCTGGATGCTACTGAAAGGGGAAGGATGATGTGGCACTTCTCTTCCTTCCCACAGCCTCCCTTGTGAATAGCTGTGCATCCCCCCTCTGCCACTCCTCTCTGCTTTCCTCAGCAGCACTGCAACGCAAACGTCAGCCTGACCCCTGTCAGTCCATTCTCTGGGGTCTGGATACTGGTTATGTATGTGAAATGCTTTGGTAATTTTCCTTGCTCTGATGAATGCCTATATGAAAGGAACTGGGATGGAACTGGCAGTGTGCAAGCTAAGAAAGATGATGCTGTCATGTTGCTCTTCACTCAGATGTGGGAAGTTGTTTTTATAAATACAAGTTA
>NW_009260339.1:65338-93780 GCF_000687185.1 Egretta garzetta
GATGTTTTTTTCAGACTTGAATCAGCATCCTTGTGGGAGCTGTTTCCTTTCTATTTTTTTTTTTTTATTTCACAGAGAAATCATACTTTTGTGGCTCTGCTTTTGTCTTTTTTTGCTTAAAGACACAGAAAAGAGAAAATCTGCTGTATTCTCTCAGCTTCTTTTTCCTGTGGGGAGACTTAAATACACTCTTTATTTTTCAAGATTATACATAACAGATAAACAAGCGTGCATATTTTCACAGAAGTAACAACCACTCAGGCAGTCCCTGCCCCATATTCCTGCATAATCTGACTTCCTGAGAGCTTTAGAGGATCACTTTATTCCCACAAATACTTTACTGTTTGCACTTTTTAATGTCCACCCTGTGCTTGACCTGACTTGCCAAAGCATTCTCATTGTCTGCGTGACTAATCAGAGCAACATATCAGATCATCTCACTTAAGTGAGATGTCAAACTTAGGAGCTCTCTTGCCTGAGGCTCTTTAGGGGGAAGTGATTTTCAAAATCTAAATCATCCCCAGGTGCATATCTTTCCTGTGGCAGATAGAGAATGCCAGGCAGTCTGGAATCATAATTTAGGTGCCTTGATCGGGTAGGATGAATTTTAGGCTGAGGCATATAACTTTTAGGCAGAAAATACATGAGTTTTCAAAAAGTGTCAGTCCAACATGTGAATGTCTTGGAAAAGCATGGCAGAATGTGAAATACTTCTCAATTTACAAGTTCATAACTTTTTTTCTGTCCCCCTACAGAGGCTGCTACTGACCCCCCTAAGACACCTGACAGCGAACCTTTGTTTACAAAACTGCGCAATCCAAGCACAGGCAAGTTTTGGAATTGTGACATGAGCCTGTTAATGTTCTGGTTGATTCCCTCCATGACCAAAAGATTCATATTTTGCAAGCTGAAATAATGATGATAGCGTAAGTCTTATGTGCCAAAGATACTGCTGGTCATGCCAAATAGTTAATGCTGTGCAAACATTTAGGATTTCTTTTGTAATTTTAATTGGTTGAACTGTTTATTCATCAGGAATATTGGCAGCACAAAAAAGAGGTGTAATTTAAGTTCTGGTTTTAAGTGCATTAGTTTTGGGGAGCTTACAGTGTTGGGTGTTGAGCCTGGGCTTTTTTAAAATCCAAATTTAGGCTTCATAGCATTCATCTTATGCTATAAAATAAACAGCCAGAGTTAGAAGAAGTGATTCAGTTATACTTACCAAGCTTTTTGAGTCTTTTCATTTTTAAATCTAATTTTCTTCTTTCCCTGGTCCAAGTGGTGGTGTCTCTTTTCCTGTTAATAGATGATGAGGCACTTCGAATTCAAAATACATTGGCAAGACCAGCAAATACAGGCAATCTAATGACACTACCATCCCATGGTTACTTTCTTCTAGTCAGATGGTCCTTTTTTTCAAGGATTTGTTATTATTATATGAGTAATGTAATAATTGGAGTATGGGATACTGCAACAGAAGCTTGCAGTAAGCCTTTGTTAGGGTTGACATATTTTGTTTGAAAAACATGTTTCATGCTGGATTTTTTTCTTTTCATAAGCTTTCTTGTTTTCTGCAGATTTAAGTTGTATGTTTTTGTTATGAAATTCACTGTTTATATTTATATAGGTTTGTAATTAAAGTCTTCAGGTACGTTTTAATGTCACAATATAGTAACTGCTACTTGTTCTTGAAAGAAGAAAATAATTAAAAACAACAGATACAGCATCTGAAAACATTCATTGGGATACCTGTTTTTTGATTGCTTAGATTTACAGTGAGAATATATAACCACAGATATTTTCCACCTGCTGTGTTATATTGGCTTTCTACTTTATGTTTTTAAAAGTGTAGATATTAATTTGCTTTTCTCTGTGGAAGAAGAGATCTGTTTACCTCATAGAATCAGAGATCTTGGGAAAGGTTTCTGGGGAAAACCTAAAGTACAGTGGGTGCCTGGGTGTGTTCCTTTAGAATTTACAGGAGCGTATTTATAGACCTGCATAAACTTTCAGTTATGTAGCCTAATATAAGTACAGGATCTGAAAATTGAAGGACTGAGAACACCCTATTAATGTATTTTCCTTATGTTTGGGTCTAACAGATGAATTGTTGATGCCAGATATTGTATAAATATGCACTGAAGGACTCGGCACACTATAGAATTCATGCTAACCACTTTATTAAATAAAAGTATGTATGGTCCTTTTTATAGACAGGTAAAAAGGACAAAATTTCTATCCCTTACAAAGACTATAAACTAGGGTTTATAGAAGTACCACAAGAAGCATTTTTCAAAGTGCTGAACTGAAAGAAGGGAAATAACCATACCACAAGACTTAAGAGACTAATTGAAGTGGTAAATTTGTGAGCAAAGCTGCCTAGGTTCTCTCTGCATCCCCTAGAGTTTCTGTCTAATGACACAGCTGGGAACATGTGGTGACTGTCCTTTTAACATAAGCAAATATATTAAGGAGCTGGAGGTAGGCAATAAGAATGGTCCTTTTCCCAAGATTTCCTAGCTCACCACTGCATTTGGCTAGCACACTGTGCTGCTTTTGGCTGGGATAGAGTTAATTTTCTTCACAGTAACTACTATGGATCTATGTTTTGGATTTGTGCTGGAATCAGTGTTGATAACACAGGGATGTTTTTGTTATTGCTGAGCAGTGCTTACACAGAGTCTTTTCTGCGTCTCACCCCACCCCACCAGCGAGCAGGCTGGGAGTGCACAAGAAGCTGGGAGGGGACACGGCTGGGATAGCTGACCCCAAGTGACCCAAGGGATAGTCCGTACCATATGATGTCATGCTCAGCATATAAACCTGAGGGAATAAGGAGGAAGTGGGGGGACATCCAGAGTTATGGTGTTTCGTCTTCCCAAGCAACCATTACGTGTGATGGAGTCCTGCTTTCCTGGGGATGGCTGATCACCTGCCTGCCGATAGGAAGCAGTGAAGGAATGCCTTGCTTTGCTTTCACACACGGCTTTTCCTTTACCTATTAAACTGTCTTTATCTCAACCCACGAGCTTTCTCACTTTTACTCTTTGGATTCTCTCCCCCATTCCACCAGGAGGGAGTGAGTGAACTGCTGTGTGGTGCTTAGCTGCCTACCAGGTTAAACCATAACACGTGCTCACTGGTAGGAGTCTTAAATTGTTCAGTAAGCACTTCTGTGAGTAGTTTGAAGTCTGGTGTTGATCAAACTATGGTGCAGACCCTTGTTGAGAAGCACATGGTAATGATTGAAACCTTTGCTGCCCCTTATATCTACTCACCACTCCTCTCCTCCCCTCCCCAAAAGAAAAATATTGGATAACTGAAACTATATCCTTAGGTGAGGTTAAACATCTGGTCAGCCTTTTGGATAAAGGGGGAAAATGCATCATCAGTCATTTTTTGGGAAGAAATGTGTCTGTCCATTTTAGCTGACCTCCCTCTGCACCTAGGGATCTCTGCAGGCTGGAAACAGCAGTGCTGATGTCAGCTTGCAGGGGCTTACATTGAGACTTTTTTGAGCCAGCCCATGATCTGCAAGTCAGTGCAGCTTTGCAATTTATGTGTTTTGAGCAAGACTGCCATGTTGTAGTTCCTCTTGCCTCTTGAAGATGGATTGATAACCCAGACAGGACCAGTCCAGCCAACAGACTCAGCTGACCAAAGTTCAGTGGCCCCTTCTGTAGTTTTGGCAACTTCCTGTTTTGGATATGGAAAATGCCAATCCTTTTTGCAACATATTCGTCACCCTTGCGTTATAACCCAGAACTAATGTGAAACGGTAGAGCTGTGCTGTGGGGTGGCCTAAAATAAAACTTTTCGTTTCCTTTCCAAACTATCAAGATTCTGATGGGCACTTTGGAGCAACTTCTTTTCACTTCCTTGTTCACCTTATTTGTCTACCCATATTGAGTCATTGGCACTCCATTTTGATGCACAAAAAAAAAATTATTTCAGACTTTTTTTGCCCTAACCCAGATTCTGGTATCTTGAAGACAAACATGATGGAAAGAGAGGGAATTTTCTTGGTTTCCACCTTCCCCCTTCAGTACAGACAAAAGCTGATTTCTTGAGTGATTTTGATTTGGGTTTGGATCAAAGGCTTTCTGTTGTAAGATGAACTATTCACACATCTTATTTATTGATTCAAATTCAGTTTGGTTTATAGAGCTGGTAAATGAACATCTGTATATAATAGTTTTCTTTGTCTGAGCTTTCTTTGTAGTGAGTTTATGTAGAATGTGTGTATGTTTGTGTGTCTGTATGTATATAAGGCACATTCTTCAGACGTATTGGGTATTCTTTTGATTTTTGTGAAAGCCTACAAACACAAACCAGATTTCTTTTCAACAGGGGAAGCAACCCTTTACTTATTCAATAGTGGTGCACAGCAGCTGTTTGAAGTAAAAGCTTTTCATGAGGAATATCGTTCCTGGTTTATAGGTCAGACTGTTCAACAAGGTGAGTAATATAATGTATCTTTCTCCCAACTGTAACTAATGTTCATACACGGACCTTCCCTCTCTCTTGTAGTAAATTTACAGGTGTTTTTCCCAGTTGTTTGAGGCATGCTGCATCATATCCCCACCTTCTGACACACTCATTTGCCATCTGGATTTAACCAGGGCTGGGGGCTTTGTGGTCTCTCTTTAAAAGGCAGCCTTTTGCAGCCAAACTGAAGTGCTTAGCTTGCCTTGTCAATCAGACCAGCAAGTCCTCAGTGTAAGTAAAAATATATATTCTCCTACGGGAGGGAAAAAGCGCTGGAAGGCCTTAGCTAGCTAAGCAGAGTGGTGTGTTAGAGCTCCATGCATCGGAATGTATGGCCTTGCTTTCTTTTAATTACCTCCGTAGTCCCTTGTGTGAGCGCTGGCGTCTCAGAATAGGCCTGCTGTCTGAAGGTGCCATTTCAGTGTTTTGTCTGAAGTGAGCTCGTCTATACCCTCCCAGTTATTCTCTGATCCTAGCTCGTCTTTCTGAAAATGAGGAGGAAACTTATCTAACTGCTTGTGACAGCTTTAACAGTCCTTTATCAGTAAGGGATTAATTGGAGTAGTGTTTCTCTGCCAGCATGTCTATAGACCAAGCAGTAAGTATTAACTCAGGAGATGAGGGTATATTTATTTTGTCCTTTTTTAACTAGGAAAAAGACCGTTTATAGTAATAAATAAAAGCAACCCCACCAGACATATGCCTTCTTTAACAGTAATATCCCAAAGCGTGTGTTAACTTTTAAACATCCTCTGCAGGTGCATATAGCAATGCAAGCACTATGACTGTGAGCTTTTTCTTGCTCCATCTGGGGGTGAGCCAAAAGGCTGGGTCTGCTCCCTGCTCCCAATTATGTCCACATTGTATTCTCCCCCTCCCTTCCTAACCTCTCTTTTTGCCTTTGGGAAACAGTTGCCTTAAGGAATCATCGCCTCAATTTTCTTTAAAAGATACAGGGGGGAAAATTGTTCCTGAATGTTAGGGCTGCACAGTCAGGGGAAGAACAACACAAAAAAGCTGTGTGTTTGCAGTTAAAGTAAATTATCTTGTTATCTGCAGAGAAGAACAGAGGTCTTTATACATCTGTAGTGAGTCTGAACTCTTTAGAACAAATAAAAATACCTCTTCCTGGAGATACAGTGGAAAGCATGCAAATGGAAGCCTTGAGAAAGTGGCTAGTGTGTTTTTTGCTTCCAGTTTTGTCGTCAAAGCTTTCATGTTTGTAAGTAGTCCTGAGGCTTGCTTTGCCTCGCGCAATGCATCATGTTAGTAATACAGATGTTAGACTGGGTACCAGCTTTGTCCAAACCACGTTCTTCCCACCCCATCTTTTGTTAGTTTTAGGGCCATCGCAGTAGGCTTTCCTTTTCTTTAATAATTTTAATCATGTGATTTAAAACAAAAAAAATACATTTGTTTGCTTTTGGTTTGCTAATTAATGTCAAATTGTCATCAATTATTGGGTCTCATTAGTGAATTTCCTTGATGTACATTGTTTCCAATTATCTACAATTACACAAAAAGCCTGACTAAGCCATTGTCCTCCAATGAGCTCCAGATGGGCAGAGGTGTCTGTTTCAATGGGAGACCAAGTTCTTTGTGTGTAACTTTGAATACAACATACTGAGCCATATTTTCCGATCTATTTAAGTTTATTTTGTTCTATTAGGAGACTGCATGCAGATTCTCCCCTTAGAGACGAGAGGCGGCTCTAACTTAACTAGCTCTTGAAATTCTTTCTTGCCCTGCCTGCCTCTTCTGCCAGCACAGTGTTGCCTTGCCCGTGTTTGAGGTGGAGTATACTGGATATATCTGGATTCCCCAGGCAAGTTTCTGTTACACCCAAATCTGCCAATAGAGGGCAGCTTCAATTTTGCTGGTTTTAATATAGTCCAGAAAAAGACAAAACTAAGAGTGCTTAAAGCCAGCAGACCTGCAGTGGAGCTTGTGCTTTGGTTTGGCAGGGTTGAGAATTGAGTTGTCTCTGTACTTTTAATATAAAATCACAAATATTATTTTCCTGCCCATTATATTAAAATATTGGGACACTTACTGAAGTAAAAAAATTCTCCTCTTCTTGCTCACAGGCCTGAAAGATATCTTTAAAAAAAAAAAAAAAAGTCAATATATTGTGCCTCTTGGAACTAAGCTTACTTCTACATGTCTGTCACTTAGATGGGCGCCTGCTGTTTGTTACACCAATGGACCCCTTATTTCTGATACTTTACTACCTCATAAAGGCAGAAAAGGAGGTAAGCCTACTTTATTTTTTCACTGCAATTCTCAGGAGAAAACGTTATTTCTGGCTTCACTTTCTGCAGAATTTATGTTAATTTTACAAAGAGAGGCTTCCATAATAATGGAAATTTAATTTGCATTTAAAGCAGAGATATCCACAGTAGAAGTACTTTTGTTTGCATCAGGTTTTTTGGTCAGTAAAGTATGTTCCAGGAGTCAGAGTGCAATCTCAACAAACTCTAATCACTTCCTTTTTAAAAGAAGCAGAGAATCTCTTTTGTCCTTTTGTGAGAGCCTATCCTAGAACTACTGAATTTAAAAGGGTGAGATATCAGAGTAAAATAACTACTGTCCTTTCTGAGGCATCAGTAGATGAGTCATTTTGGGAAAGAAGGGGAAAAGAAAGGGTTTGGATGCAATGGGAGAAGAAGGAGGAATATTTCTGTGACAGTTTGAACTTGAAAGGAAACATTGCCTTTTTAGAAGCAGTATTTGTAGGGATGCTGTATCACAGAACAGCAACGGGATGATCAGGCATCGAAAAGTTGGGTAATTAATAAGTGGCTTAATTGATTTATCATGGGTGTGGCAAAACCTCACTTGAATTTCTGAAGTGTATCAAAAGGCATAGGCAAAGTTACTGACTTATTGTTTATAATCTGCCTGTGGAAAGAAGGGCATAAAATAAAATGTAAACATTGATCCTTGGTTTTTTTTTCATGGAGGCAATAATTTCACTTTATGCATTTCCTTTAACGAGCATTTCCTGTAAGGTTGCTTGCTAGTTTCTGTTTTAGATTGCAAGTGGAAAATGCAGGAGAACAATTTTTGTATGGTGAACAAAAAAAGTCCTACTATACATTTGTAATAGAAACCTATTGTTCTGTAATTATTTTTAAATTATTTATGGTACAGGATGTGCAAACATATTCTGTATTTCTGTGGTCTGTTCCTGCTTCAGGGTGGCCCATCACAAGTCGTTTCACAACAAATAGTTTAGCTCATTCTCTAGGCTGTGCTCTGTTTGAATTCAGCATCCCTTTGAAAGCTTTATACCAAACTTAAATTGGGGAAACAGTAAATCTCTGTCTATGTGGTAGAGTGTTGAGGTAGCCTGAGTAAAGGACAACTGCTGCTGCTGTTTCTGTGCATGGGAAGAGTCTTGTACGGTCCTTTACTTTGTCAGTACTTTGTTTTCTAGGTTTGCTGGTTTTCTAGGCCAGGCAGGATGCCAGATAAATGCATAGAGCTGTTCTGGGTCCTAAATCAGGACAAATGCATTTGTGCAGTGCCCTGCCTAAGTTAGTGTATTTTTCAGTAAAGGGCAGTCTTGAGGACTGTGTTGCAGACACCTTGTGTAAGGCCAGCTTGAATGTAGCACAATCACTTCTGGCTTGAACTAATGGGTATCAAGGTAACCACTGGGTATCTTAGGATCATCCTTTGCACCATCCTGTGTTTTTGATAGTGTGATGCAGGGTTGCTTAGTGTGTCTTCAGAGCAGAGCCATGTCCTATCCAGCAGACTTTCTTGGCTTAGGCTCTGTGCCCCTGCACAATATAAATGTGGCTGTCTTGCTTTGGGACACAGGCAGGTTTATGCAGGTAAGCTATCTATAGGAAACAATTTATTGCAGCTTTACTTCTGTGTCTCATAATATTTTTGCCATTGTTACTGTGCCTTTTTCAGGAGAAAAAAACTTTAAATCTTTTCTGGTTCTTTGTTGTCTTTTTTTTTTTTCTTGTTTTTGTTGTGATTTAACAATGGATGGTTACTTTTATTAAGCCTCTGACTGTCTAGCAAGAGGAATAATTAATAATGAAAGCAGTATACCCAAGTGGGGTTTTTTCATGCTGACCAGTATAATGACTTCAGATTTGGCTCCTGAGACCGTGCACTCCAAGGACGGAGAGCTCGCTGAGTCTTTGTACTGATGCGCTAAAGGATCTTTCCAAAGGGAAGGCTGCCAGTTGTGCCAAACCGTGCTGAATGATTATGCATTGTTTGGCAACGGCAAAATTTGTTTGATGGTTCTGTCATGTGTGGGGCTATTTAAGCTGTGCCAAAATTATTTTATATACATACTCTGGCCAAACTGGAATTGACTTTACAGAGGTGAAAGGTTAATACTGTGTTCCAGAAGCTGCCCTGCTCCTTTGAGATTTATCTTTATGGAAGGAAAAGCAAAATTTAAATGGGAGTTATGACACTGGGTTTAATCCAACAGGTTTTGGTCTCAAACACTATTGGCACAGACTGACTACTGTGTCTTATGTCATCTTCCAAAAAATCCCACTGTACTTCACATTAGTTTCTCCCCATGTTGTTTTAAATTTGGTCTTTTAAGGGCAGTAATTGAAGAGTTCAGCATTTTGCAGGTATTTACTGGTTTGAAGTAAATATTTATAGCTTGCTTTGTAATCAGTTTCTGTATGTGTCATGTGTTACCATTCAAAATATGATCTTCTTTAAATCCTTTCTTTTAAAACTATGACCATTGCATGCATATATATTTCTATATATGTGTAGTGTGTATATGTGTCTTAACATTGTAATAATGCTTTTATAACCCCTTTGATGTATTTTCAGCAGCAAGGAAAGTTCCAGCCACTCGATCAAGTTGTGCTAGACTCAGAGTACCCTAGCTGCCCATTGCTGCTGAAGTGTGCAGATGTTAAACAGTACATACATCATATAACAGAAGAAAAAGGTGAAAAAAAGGGGCTGGGGGGCAAAAAAAGACTGGATTTGTTAGTGTCACTTGATTACAAGATAGATTTAAATATTGCTTTTTGCTTTACCAAACAACCAAGGATGAAGCTGAAGCTGTAGTTTAAAACCAGAAGCATAGGCTTAGAAGTCGTCATTGACATATTGTGAACAGTAATGAGTGGATCTCAAATTATCTGCTGTAACTCTAAAATATTGTGCAGTCTTGTTGCTAGGTGTCATAGAAGTGATAGGCTTATCAGAGCTGGCTTCTTGACGTTGTTATGTGTTGTGAACTTTCTTTGCCTTTTGACGGAAGTTCTACAACTCTCGAAATTCTTTATTTAGTGTAGGATGGTCTGACGTGGAAGAAGTTAACAATTGTCCATTTGGCTTTTTTTCTCCCTTTGTCAAAAAGCATTTGAACAATAAGTAGGAAAAAGCTGCAAAAGAGAGAATATGCTACTGAGGAAGGAGAGCACAAGTTTTCTAGCTTTGCATAATTTAGTGTTGTGGGTTTAAGTTCAAAGACTTAATTTTTTTAAAATAGAAAACTTGATTGGGGTGCATAAGTGTATGAGAGAGAAAACATGAATGGAAAAAAATAGTGAAGTATCAATTCTATACACAGTTTCCTCAACCTTTTGCCAGAATTCCCTTTGGTATGTGGGCTTTTATTTTATTTGAGGGCAATATATGCTTTCTAGGGAAGAGGAAGGAGCTTGGCAGACCTGCAAAAAGATGCAAGACCTCCGTTTTTATATTCAGTCCTTTAAAGAGCATTTTCCTTATGCTTGCTGACTTCCTGATAGTGAATGGAGATTTACCTACACGGAGGTGGAGATCTACAGGAGGAGGTACAGGAGTCTGAGAACACGGAATCTACCACCAAGTGTAAAACAGCTAAGCTGTCTGATCCTTATGTGTGTAGAGCTCTTTCAAGGAGTTGAGGGTTGAGGTACACAGATCAAAAGCCAGAAATAGTAGGAATTTGCTTTCACAAAGCACTTTGTCCTTGTCGTTGATATGTATAAGAAATATTTAGCTGATATCCAGGTAATTGGGAAGTGGCTAAGGAAAGGTCATGGAAGAATGAAATCGCTGCTGAGAAGCAAAACACCAGACCTCTTTATTGCTGTATAGAACATTGAGGGGAGAAGGGGGGGCTCTTGAGTTTTTCCTGAAAGATTTAGATGCACAAGTTTAAGTATTTTTTGTATGATGTGGTGCATATGCAGTAATGTAGGGTAGTCGCTTCCCCTAGAAAATCATTGTGAACTTCAGGGCAGGACACATTTCCGTTGAAGATCATCACTTCAACAAGAGAGCAGGAAATCTGGGCAGTGAGGCTGTTGTTGCATTCTTTCTGGGACTGGGGTAGTTGGGATTATGTGCTGTTGTGATACTCCTGGATTGCAAAAGAACCTTCGGGAAACATTAGTTCAGTATCGTTGGGAGCAGGCAACCTTTTCCTTTGGATGAGTTCTGACTTTTGAGCAGGCTTCTTTAAGATGGATGTATCTGAACTGCAAAACCATTTTTGCTTTCCCATGAAGTGATAAATATTTCCAGTAAAAACTATAATTAAGCTTTTAGGCAATTCCTGTGCCCTACAACTTGTCTAACACTGGCTAAGGAGCTAGGGGTGAGAGGAGGGGTACTAAAGTTCTATGCACCCATCTGAGAAGGTGAAAAATCATGCCAGATCCTCTTGGCTCTCAAACTAAGAAATCTGTATAGGAATGTAGGACAAGGTCTGGATTATTTTTCTGAAGAGGCACTTTCTCCAAACAACAGTGCTGCCTTTGGGGAGTATTTATGTTCCCTTCCTAACAGCAAAATGAAAATTAAAAAAAAAAAAAAAAAGTATTTGCTATAGACAAGGTCTTAAGTCTTGATCTAACCTCTGTATTCATTCTGAAAGTGTATTTACAGTTGTTATCTATCAGAGCATCCTCTGATAAACTGTATTCTGTTAGACAGTAGTGAAGATGCTTTACTGCTTTTTTTTTTTGCATTGATGTTTTTTAGTAATGTATTATGTACAACCATAAGTTTTTGTCATTTGGCCAGCAAATTATATTAACTGTTAAAGAAGTTATGTTCACTTCCTAGTTTTTGTTTGGAAATGTAAGGTAAAAATTGCTTTTGTCGTTAAAGCTGTACACACATGCACACACCAGCTGTATGTGATGTTCTTGGATGTCACTAGGCATGTACCTGCATGCACCTGCTGCATCTTTTCTCGTTCAGGTTTGGGTTGGGTTGAAAGTAACAGTGGGGCTTGTTCTTAGTATTTCTTTCTCTTTTTTTAGAACACCAAGCATATTGTTATGCAACAAACACATTGGCGCTTGCTTGCCTGTCATGCGCAGATCACCTTTCTGTTCAATCCACTTCTATGTGTTTCATATTCTCATGTCTTTTTATTGCCTGTAAAAAATACCAATATTATGACTAAGGTACTCTTTTCTAGCTCTTAGGCTACAAAGTGGACAACAGGTCTTTTCTCATTTAAGGAGTAGGGCTTTAGGGCAAGAAGTATCTGTTGTGTTGTCTTCTGCAGCTCTGATCTGTTTGGCAGAACCTAACAATATAATTATTTCGCTCTTAATTTAATCTTAAGGCATTTAACATCTGTCTAAGAAATTCTTACCCTAGAGTGCTCACGGTTTACATTACTGAATTAGCAGAAAATCCACCTTCCCTGGCCTTGGTGTTGAAGACCACTGAAAATTCATTTTGCTGGATTAAATTCCCAGTTACCTGCTTTGGTAGTTGGGGAAAGGGTAGGTTACAGCTCGCTAAATCTGGGTGAGGCAGATTGTTTGCTAATAAATTCAGACATCAGCTAGAAAGTACAATAAAGAAGGTTATGAATTCCAGTTCTAGAGTGTTACTCTTTGTTTCATTTTTCAAGGCAAAAACTGCACTGTGATCTTGTCTGATGTGATTAACATGAAGAGCCAAGAAAACTTACCTGATTAGAATAACTAAGTAATATTGCCAAGCTTGTATTCCCAGAAGGTAGGAAAAAAGGGGCCATATGAGTTTCAGAGTTATGGAAAACACTGAGAAAATGGATGTTAAAATGTGCTTTAGGCAGTTTGCTCAACAATACATCAGGGAAACTTCCAAGTCTACATAGCGATTACCCGATCGCTGAACATATTATTTAATTGTAGAACCACTTATATTCCATCTGTATTTCTCAAACCCAATCTTTCCAGATGTCTCAGACCAGTTTTATAGGCACCAGACACATTAGGGAACAAAAGGCTTTCCAATATATACTCATATTATCAAACATAGTCGCTAACTCCCACCAATATCAAATGTGCATCACATGTTAAATCCACGTTCCAATATTGAATCCTTTTGTCAGCAGTTTGTGACTTTCATAACTCACTTTAATTCTTCAGAGGTCTCAAATATTGTCAGTTTCTAGAGTTTAATAGTCAAAACTGTCAAGCACACAAAATATTTTCAAACAAAGTGATCTCTGAAGGGTTCAGTGTAATTATTTTTCACATGTTTTAATGAAAATGGCTTCACAGTTCTACGTTTCCTTTCCCTAACTGAGTCACGCTGAATCATGCTGTTGTCGGGGAGTCTGCCTGGGAATCTGGACCAGAATTACTTTTCAGCATGGGTTTGGGGAGCGTGGCCAGAGGATGCCCCTTCCTCGAACTTCCTTAGATAAGAGAGGAATCCACAAATTGTACTCACTGTACTTGGACCCAAACCATGTTAGCTCTTTGAGAAGCAGGTTCAAGTATCCAGAGCGTCTCCCCAGTTTTCTGCTTCTTTCAGAGCCGTTTAGGAGCTTCTAAGTCCTAAAGGCTGCAGCCAGAAGTATCACAGCTAATTACTTTACCTGCAACTCATCAACTTCATCAAGTAAAGTGTATATTAGTGTTTTCTTTCCTTTTTGCTCTGAAGAATATTTTGCTTTTTACTTTTCTACAACTGTTGTGATAGATTTAAACTTTTTCCCGTAAACAGCTTTCCTCGACCTCTCCATACCCCTACCATGCATACACAAAGAGGACATAGTAGTTAGTTGTTTGTATGCAATTTGAAAGAGCCAAGATAAACCCCAAAGAACAAAATGCTGAAGGAATCATAAATAATATGTTGTTGTTTGCAAGGGGAGAAGGAAACTCCATGAACTGAGTGTTGGAATATGATACTGGATCAGTAAATGACATGAAACAGATGTAGGTATTTATGGGAATGGTATACAGGAGATTCAAACTTACTGAAATACCTGTTAAAGAAAAAGACTGAAACACAGTGGGCTTTAAAGTCTCCTGTGAAATCTTACTAGTAATTTCATTCCATTTCCGAAATGTATCTTTTTGTGAATTAATACTGAATTTTTATACAGAAATTTCCATGAGCTTTTGTAGTTTTCTCTCTCCTTTGCCTCGGCATTGTGAACTCACATATCTCTAGATAACTGATCACATGTGAATAACAAGTGTTCATGATACCTAGTTATCACAGGGGAAGCACTTTCTGAAATTCTTATATCATTGAGTTAATTTATGTTGCTCAATAAATCATAAACTAATCATGTGCTTCCTCCCACAAGGAGTGTGTTTCACTATTTTGGATTCTGTATTTTCTTTTGACACTATATTATGCTATGTAAGAGGGGAATAGAAGTAAAACTTTTGCTTTAGACACCCTGTGAAGTGAGAGGGAAGAACTGATAGGAAAAGTGTTTATTGAAAGGGTGGATGGTTTGTCTTCACTAACCAGCTCTTCGTCCTGCCCCCTTACTAGGTACTGGAATTCAATAAGTAAAGATTTAAGATACTATGTTTTTAAAAAAAAAAAAAAAAAAAAAAAAAAGCAGTCATGGAACTGACATTCTGTGTTGTGAACTACGTAGTTAAAATGACCAGTTTGGTGACACAGGGCAGTGAAGGTTTGGCAAACTACGAGGGCTTGAGAAGAGTCTTAGTGAATTCAGGCAGCCCAAGATTAAACATAAATAAATAAAATATGTGCCTTGCTGGATTAGGGCCTAATTAAAGAATTGTCAAGTCGATCAGACTTGTGCCTATCAGCTCAGTCTGTTTATTCTTCTACATTTCCAATATTTTTGAAACTTACTGCCCTGATACCAAACATGTGCAAGCTGCAAATTAACTTTCATGCTGTATCTACAACTTAAAAGGTTTCAAATGTATTGAAAA
Organism: Egretta garzetta; assembly: GCF_000687185.1. NCBI lineage: Eukaryota > Metazoa > Chordata > Aves > Pelecaniformes > Ardeidae > Egretta > Egretta garzetta. The sequence goes on from NW_009260339.1 coordinate 79,981, forward strand.
TGCAATCCAAACAAGTCATGACTTTTTTCCCCTTACTTGTTTTTCCTCAGAGATTGGCAGTCAGAAATTTCACAAATACAGCCAAGAGAAGACACTGAAATGGTTAAAGAAAAAGGTACAGTGTTTCTCTTTTGCTTTCAGAATTGCTTTGTGTTTAAAATGAAAGTGCTTATTAGCTTGTTCATCTCTGCATTTGAGCCATGTGGTGTGCCTCAGTTCTAGGTAGTGTTCTGTCCAAGAAGGACAGACATAACAGTAAAGTTGTTGCACTTGGGAATGTGATGAGGTACTAGAGAAATGACAAGTGTGTTATGTTTCTCTTTCTGGCTGGGCTGGCATGAAAGGGATTCATGGAGTGTAAGGGAGGCAGAAGCAGCAGCTGAAGTTCAGTTTATTGCTGTGTTCTGTAGGCTTTGCATAAGGTGAGGAGCTTGTCTTTTGCTTTGTCCACGGATGGGCTAGAGGAGAGCTTTGACTGTTGCAACTTTTAAATTCTGCCATGCTTTAAAAGCTGGACAGAAATGCCTTGGTTTTGTGCTACAAACGGGTTTCCTCGTGAAGTTTTGGCAGTCTCAGAATGGTCCTGGTATGGTTGCTGCTATCCTGATCCAGTCACACTCTTCAAGAGGTCTGTACAGTACGCAGAAAATAAATTAGTGGTATAGCTAAGCTTGATGTGGTCTATGTTTTGGTGTAAAGAAGGCAAATCTCACTTTATGCAGGCAACACGTGCCCCTACTATGATGCTGCTTTGTAGAAAAAGATTGTATGTATCATGTGATACAAGGAAGCTTTGTCATTTAAATTACTCAACACAAGCATAAAATCTGGTCTGCTTCTGCAGTGATGAGGCATGGGAATATCTATTTTGTAATGAATACCTGAATATTTACATTTGAACAGGTACCTGTTTGTGTTGTTGATCATATCTTCTGCCAATTATCTCTCTGTCAGATCCAGTATAGTAGTGCTTTGGGAAGTCCTTAGTCTTTGATTTCCATCAGGACTGCCTTTGCAATCCAGCTGAGCTCAGGCATTCGCTGTTCTCCGAGCAGGTGTATTTCTCACCTGTATAATCATGGTGGTTGCATCTGAGTAGCTCAGCTCATCTTAGGGTGCTGCAAAACTGGTGCTGTGTTGCCAAGGCAACCTGTTCAAAGACATGCTAGTTTCTTTAGGATTTCTGAGCTCATATGCTTGTCGTTACAAATGTATATTAAATTTCACCACAGTCCATAACTTGAGTGTTTTATATGCTTGAAACAAAATTACAAGAGCTTTGTCACTGCATTAACATGTGCATAACAACACTGATACAGACATTTCATTCTGTGGTTTCCTATAGGTCAATCAAACAGTGAAAGCACTTAAAAGCAGCAATATATGTGTAGGTGAAAGGGTACATGCAGCTACATTTATCAGCGGTAAACAGATCACAGATACTGAAGAAGGTAAGAAAACTAAGCATTGTAATGAATTCCATTTTTGTGAAATCGCATACGTGGAGATAAAACACATGATTAGAATCTAAAATGTATTGAAATTGGCCTTTGCAGTAAATTTATTCCTAGTACAGAAAATTCCATGTACGTTGTGACTGTGCCTTGAGTTTTCTGAGTTCTTTGGTATCTTCATCGGATGATGTAATTAACAGCAGGTCTCAGCTGGGGTTCTTTTAGCTTTGCCTTAGTTCAAGGAAAAGACATTTTTCTCTGTGAAATATATGCTGAAATACTTTGCTGAACTGAGACCGTCTTGGACAATAGTACACATGCTTATAATACATATAAGTATCCAACCAATAAGTGTCTCTGTATTAGAACAGACTTCTTTTTAATTATTTTTTTATCAGTATGCAAATGCTCTTCATAGAACTCTTCTAAAAAGTCTGGAGTGATCCTGTTTGCTTCTAGTCACCTTTTCCCTGAGGAGGGCAATGTCCTGAACATTACTGGGATATGAAGTTGTGTGGCGAAACCTGAAAATGGACTCAGAATAAATTCTTTGAATGTTAATGAAATTTAAGAAAATTTTAGAACTAGGCGAACAAAAGAAAATTGGTTCTTATACAAAGACATTCAGAAGGCTGCATGCCATTGAAAAATAAAGGAGAAACAAAGCAACTTGCTGACCAAGTGGAAAATGAGTTACCAAGTAATGATATCAAAGGAAACAACATAAATGAGATTTAAGAGGCAACTAGACGGTTTTATAGAATAGAGTTTGTAATACACGGTTTTTAAAAAGAGGCAAAGCTGCAAAGCTTGTGACTTTAACTTTACAGTAGCTTTTCATCCTTTTCCCCGTCCCCATTTTTTTAAAGAAAGGGAAAATTGTCCTGACAGCAACTATCTTGACTATGCTTAAATACTTTATCTCTGAAATTTGTAATTAAATAGCTCATCTGCGGTGTTTTTTCCACCTTCCTTCCACTTACAGTAACATGGATATAATAGTCTTTTAAAAAGCCTTTTTTAGATTTAAAAGAGCAGCGTCAAAATAGGGAATACTGGGGGTTAAAAATAGGTAAGTTTTGGAGACAGTCCCACTGTATGTAGCAAGGTGAATGACAGGAAGTCAAATGGACCTTACTCAACACATTTATTTTTAATAAGACTAATTTTCTTGTCTGATCCTTTCACCACCGTGACAGTGCAATTTATTTCTGTAGAGAATTGCTTTCATAGGGGTATTATGAAATTTCAGTACCTTATAAATAGATGGGTATATGTAGTTAGCATCTACAGATGTTGCAGAGCAAAAATCTGGGAGGATATAATGAGTGGTAATGGTGAAGGAGTGGAGGTTTAACATGTGAGACCTGAATATTTCATTCAGAAGACAAAGAAGGGAGGTGCGCAAGTATTCCTGATGTTTGACAGGAGGTTAATAACAAAGCAAGGCTAGGGTGAGAACACAGACTCCCTAGAAGGCAAACAGTGGTATTTTAAGGTTGATAAAGGAAGTCAGTGAAGATTGCTTCAAGGCAGAAAGGCAAGGAGAATGGATTTTGTATTTAGTAGAAAATAGCAGGTGACTTGGACTCACCATCCAGTGTCATAATGCAAAGAGTGAAATGATGGGAATATTTTTCTTAAGCGATAAATTGGACATATTAAGTACTGAGGTGAAATTGTCTTGGATTGGAATTATTTCTTGTTTTCTCCTGACCCTAAAGTGGGCTCAGGGAGTGACAAATCCTTGATGAATCTAGGCAGTGGAGGAAGTAGAAGTGCAGAGAGCAGATACTAAGAATTTCATGTCAGTATAGTTGAAACAAATATGCTGGTGTCAGTTTGTTAATGCTTTCTGCTTCAATGCCAGTTTGCATTGGGCTTTTTAGATTAAAAAAAAAAAAAAAAAGAGGAAACTGTCTCTGGCACAGAAGAAATAGTTCTTTTCCACCCTGAGGCTAGTTTACCACATGCTTCTGAACTTTCTAAGTGCGTAGGCATATGAACAAATAGAGCTGGCCTGTTGTAGATGGAATTCAGAGGTGAGATTTTAGCATAATGTCTGTCTGGCAAATACTTCCTATGCATGGGTGCACTTACTCCCTAGTAGCCCCAACAACAGTAAGTTTAAAAGATCCAGCCCATGATCAGTAAGTGCTTGTGTAGAACGTGATAGGAAAAGATCTGGTTTAGGACTTCATGTTATAAAAGGGTCACTTTTTTTTCCCTGGTCTCTCAGAAAAACATTTATAGCAGGAGTGCCCTGTACTGAAAACAGCTTCTAGTAGTTCATATTTCCACAGATAATTATCCTGTCTTGCCAGTGATGTTTAGATAGGCCTTGGCATTTTCCATAAAGTACTGAAATTAAGTACAAGACTTTGAAATAGACTCATTGTCTCATCTAATTGTTTTCAGTTGAAGCCAGAAAATGTACTTTAGTACTGAAGCCCTTGCCAAATAATTGTAAGATCCAGATGCTTTAAAATTAATGATTGCGTGTTCTGTTGAGTCAGCTTTTTACTTTTGCAGGTTTTTAAAATTTAATTCCTTCGGAAAAATACATGATATCTAGTATTCTCAGAAAGTGAACAGCTTTTGTAAAGTACATACAGCAGATATTAATAACATGTGCTGACAAAGTGAGTATAGTAAGTCTTTACTTTTTAAATAAACCTACAAGTGTCATATAACATAAACTATTCAACACAGAGAACTATCACAGTGTGTCCATTAGAAGTCTCTTACTATTAATTCAACCTTATGATTTATGGTAGTGCATGCAACATGGCTAAGGCAACGTGACTATATAATGTGAATGTTCTTTTTCTTCTCCTCTTTGCTCCCTGCCCTGTTCCTGAAGACTATGTACGGTATGCCCATGGGTTAATATCAGAATATATTCCTGAAGATCTGAGTAAGGAGTTGTTAAAATACTTAGGGTAAGTATTGTTCCAGCTAGCTGCTAGTTTTATGTGGCATGCATTAACGTCCTTTTGGTCATTTCTATTGAATACTGAGATTTGTTCATCAAGGTTGCAGTGAATGACACAAGATTATATTTGCCACACTTTAAATGTGATTTTTTTTCAATATAGATTATGCCTTTCTGTTGTTCCTATGATGCTAAGGACCAGGGTCTAGAAGAGAGATGCAATATATAAATCTGATATGTATGTTATCACAGTTGTATCAAGAAACCCTGAGCAATCTATCCCATTTTAAAGCAAGGTGGGGAAGGAGATCCAAAGAGTTGAAGCAATTTGTCCAGAATTGTCAAGCACGAGCAGCAGAGCCAGAAGTAGAATCATAGAATCATAGAATGTTTTGGGTTGGAAGGGACCCCTAGAGGTCATCTAGTCCAACCCCCCTGCAGGAGCAGGGACACTGCTAACTAGATCAGGTTGCTCAGAGCCCCGTCCAACCTGGCCTTCCAGGGATGGGGCCTCCACTACCTCTCTGGGCAACCTGTGCCAGTGTTTCACCACCCTCATTGTAAAGAATTTCTTCCTTATATCTAGTCTAAACCTACCCTGGTTTAGTTTAAAACCATTACCCCTTGTCCTGTCACAGCTGGCCCTACTAAAAAGATTTTCCCCATCTTTCCTATAGGCCCCCTTTAGGTATTGAAAGGCTGTAATCAGGTCTCCCCGCAGCCTTCTCTTCTCCAGGCTGAATCCTCATCCCCAGTCCTCTTTCTGTTTCCCTACTCACTCAGTGCTGTTGGGGTTTGACTTCACATATGTAACCTGTGTTAGTTTGTATTTAAATCTGGAAGGTGAGCCAGCATTCTTATCCTGGTGTTCCCTGCCAGCAGCAGACTTTGCTTGGAGCATCACTAGGACACTGCATCTGCCCCTCAGTTCAGTTATGTTCAAATAGTTCTGTTGTAGTGGCCTGTGGGAAAAATGTGCAATTTGCAGCTTGAAGTCCTGTAGCTTAACAGGTCCACTGAAGAGATGTTACGTGCTTTATAATGTCATCTTACTAAAAGCCGAGGTTTTGGAAAGTGAGGTGGAGTTTTCCTGTTTTGGTTGCCAGATCTAAGAACTTTAAAAGACCCTGTGTTTCTGTATCATAGAATCAAAGAATACGAGGTTGGAAGGGACCTCAGGGATCATCTGGTCCAACCTTTCTAGGCAAGAGCACAGTCTACACAAGATGGCCCAGCACCCTGTCCAGCTGCGTCTTGAAAGCGTCCCATGTGTCAGAGTCAACCACTTCCCTGGGGAGATTATTCCAATGGTTGACTGTTCTCATTGTGAAAAATTTTCCTCTCGTGTCCAATCATAATCTTCTCAGGATTAACTTGTACCCATTAGCCCTTGTCTTTTCCATGTGACTCCTTGTGAAAAGGGAATCTCCATCTTCTTTGTAGCCACCCTTTAAATACTGGTACACAGTGATGAGGTCACCTCTGAGCCTCCTTTTCTCAAGGCTGAATGGTGCCTGGCTCTGTTTTAGTTATCTAAGTCAGAAATACAGAGTCCATGAGCTGCTTTTTTTGCAAACACGTGCCATGTGTGAGCAGCTGATAACCAAAGCAGCCTTTGTGGGGAAGGAATCACAAGCTTTATATTGTGCAGTCCAGCTTTCTTAATTTATAACTTAAAATCTTTTGTTCTACAGGCTCCCAGAACTTAAAAGCCCAGCAGCAGAGCCACCACTGAAGGTAGGAGAACATTAAGATATTGACAGATACATTGTGTTGTGAGCTAATTTCCCTGAATTATTACTAAAATCATGCTAGGCCAAGCACTGGGTACAATGCAGTATGTTGGCCTTGCAAAAAGCCAGTCTGAAATAACGCAAGAAACTTACCAGGTATTTCATATTTTTTAATAAGGAATATTTTGGTTGGTTTTCCTGTTTAAAAAAAGAGAGAGAAAGAGAGAGACTTACTTTATGGTTTTGGTCAGCAGTCAGTCTTTTCATATGTATTTTGCTTATTTAGTTTTATTGAGGTTGATGGGACAATATGACCTCATAGGTTTTCTTTCATATGTAATTTATGAGGACCCTGAAAGGGAGCTTCTGGGTCATGGATTCCCAGACAACCATGTTGGATAATCTCTCATACACTGACCATTCTTCACTGTAAGTCTCATTAGGATTTTTTTATTTCCATTACTTCTCTTGGAAGACTGTTCTATAACCTCATTCCTCTGATGCTCAGAAACATTCCTGTAAATTCCACCTTGAATTTATTCAGGGCCAATTTATTCCCCTGCGCATTTGTGCTAACATTGTCATTGGGTTTTTTTAATTGAAATGGCACTTTTCCCTCCCTAACATTAGTTCTCCCATTGTGTAAAGGGAAAATGTACATCCTTTCTGTTTTCATTTTGTGAAGCCAAACTTGGTTGTGTAAGATGGGTTCTCCATTCCCTCATCATTGCAGGAACATTTCTTTACACCTATTCCAAGATGAATTCAGTTGTTTCAAAGCAGGTGACCAGAATAATGTATAATTATTCATGATAAAGCCTTTACTGGTACAATATGATTGCATTCTTCCCTTCTTTTCTTAACTGGAAGTACTTTATCTCATTACATCTTAGAATCCCATTTGCCTCTATTACTGTGTGATGTACCAGATAGCTCACAGGCATGCTGTGAACAGTTAAGACACACAGTTGTTTTTTTTTTCTCCACTGCAATTTTTAGTTGATCAGCATTCTGATTTATGAGAAATTTGTGCAGTTAGCTGCTGTGTACATGACCTTGTACTTCTGTACATTTTGTCCGTTTTTAATGTTACCAGTCTTAAAGGTTCTCTGGCTTTTCCTTCATAGTGTTAAAAGCTCTTTAGGTATTCATAATGCTACTCAGTGGTGTGCATTCAGCAAATGTTAGCATGCTGTTATCTTTAATTAACAATTAACGAACATTTTGAATAGATAGTTCATGGCACTCCACTAGTAATCTCCACCCGATCCAATGACATCCCTTTCTGCATTATTTGCCTTTGTTTCCCTTCTACCCAGTTTCTTACCTACCTTAAAGTTCTTGCGCTCTCTGTTTTCTGTCATTTTGGTTGCTTAAGTGGCACCATGTCAAGTCCTCTGGCAATCCTTCACATTTTCTGTCACCAGAATTTGTGTTATCTTTGAGAAAAAAAGGTAAGTCAGTAGTCATTGCCTATGCGTAGTTTTTATTTACTCTATGTCTTTAATTATTCTTCCTTCTTTCACTATTTCTCTCCTCTCCATTCTGCTGAGGCCTACTATCACTTTTTCCCCCTCCTTACATATAGATGGGTGCTTGGCTAGTCTGCAGCAGTATGGTCGCTACCTGATAGAACAGTTGCAAGGTTTTGCTTCTGGACTTGTGATTTCTGAGGTAGCCTCCCAACAGTGTCAGCATATTGAGTTTAACTTCTATCGAAAAGAGTGGTTTCTATTCCCTTTTCTGCCCCTGTGTTTACCCTCTTCATCTTTATTGAAAACGATTTACTGAGGCAAAGGATTTATTCCATTTTGGGGCTACACATAAATTAGCTTTAATAAGTGTCAAATCTTTACTGTATAGCAGCTTCATTTTTTTTCTATTTTTTGATTCCCTTTTTGTCTCTGTGGCTAAACAACCTTCTGCTATTTATTTTAATTTCCTTTCCAAGGTCTAACGCAGCTTGACTTTTTGGCAGTTCTCACTTTATCCCAGTATTACCTGACCCCTAAAACAAATATTTCTTTTTTTTTTTTTTTTGGCAGTCTTTTTTCCCCATTCATTGTAGAATTCTGCTTACTCCTAGCATCTTTTTTTTTTTTTGGGGGGGGGGGGGGGGGGCTAAATCAAACATGTACATCTGTGTGAGCAAGGGGAGCATTCATATAGTTTAGTCTGAGAAGCTCTTTCCTTCCAGATTTTTCACCTTGTTTGAAGTAAAAGATCCAAACTCACTTCTTCCGTCTTTTTCTTCTATGTTCCAAGTGTCCTCCTTGCACATCAAATCCCTTTGCTTTGGCTTAGAGAAGTAAGGCATATGGTTTGCAAAGTTTGCCCCTGTAGAATAAAGAACCCCACTTTTGATTATCCTTTCTATTTAATTTAAGCTGAGGCACCCTATGTCTACTGAAGCTAGGTTACTTACTGCGCCGACCTTTCCTGCAATGTCCCTGCTACTTACCGAAACAGTCTAAAATAACCTTGTTTCTGGCTGGTTCAGTGACTGTTCTGTTAAGCAGTATGTCAGCTAGCACATGCAGGAATAATTGGGCCCTACTGTTATTAATAGCATTTGTTCTCCAATGTATATCCATGGATATAAGTTATTTCCATGTGGTTGGACAGTTGTTCTGGCTGCACAGTTACTTGGCCCTTTGATTCAGTTAAGAATTATCTTTATGCATTGTAAGAAATATTAAACACACATCAGGAGCCAACTGATATTCATTAGCCATATAAGCATGTTACAACAACTATATTAAACTACATGTGATGTACATTACATATTATGTACGAATAGCTTTTATACCATTGGGATAGTTCTGAGAATCTATTTTTAAAAATAGTTTTATTTCAGCAGTTTGGTTACAGAGGAAATGAGGCTTAGAACTGTTCAGTTGTTGGGCAGTGAAATCTTGCTGAGGATCTGATTAATTTCCAGATCACTGACCAGGGTGTGTATGATGCTTCTGTGTTCAAGTCTTTGCAACTTCAGAGATTAAAACCTGCCTTTATTTCACAATCTCAGAGGAGCAAGGCAGGCTTGTACACTGGAACCTATAGTCTCCCTCAGACCATTTTTATTCGCTTCCACTGGCATTTCTCTTCACGAGGGCAAGGTGCATTGACAGACGTAGTATAGGATTATTGCAAATAAAGAAGGGTCTGACATGTATTTCCTATTATGGTAAAGCAATTGCATGTTTAGAAATTATGTTAAAATAAATTCTGAAGGGAGGAGAGATTTAGAAACCTAAGTGGTTAACAGAAGAGCTACAACAGATTCTCTCTTCTAGTACAAGAGTAAACTGGGTACAATCTGGGCTCTGCGATTTAATGATTAAATCAAAATGACATGTTCTCTGTATTAATTGTAAGCCATTGATCTTGTGTTGTAATTATCATACTGCCCAGTTTGTCAGCGCAGGGAGTCTGGCCATTGGCAGACGATGACAGACATCTACAAAGAATATGTAGGCTCTGCTACAACTAAATAGCAAATGTTTTGCTGAAATGCAAACATTTTCTTGTAAGTTTTAAAAACTTGTTTATCAGATTCCCAAAAGAGAATAGTAGTTATTCATTAGATTGTCATTTGAAAATGTAATCACAGCACAGTAAACAGCCTCCTAGAGAGGCTGATCCAGATCCCTTTGAAATCAAAAGAAAAGGCTGCTGTTGGATCTGGTTCTAAGAGCTGAGAAATCTAAGCTGCAGACCTGGCTTCTGTGCCAAAGAGGGAGAGAGGAAGGGGGAGAGAGAGAGATCACAAGCACCATAAACAAAATGAATAAAACAGGATCTTAAAATGTATGGTACCATCCAAGTTGCTTGCAAAATCACTCTCTTTGGCACAAAAACTAGGAAGGCCACAGTTTAGATTTCACAGGATATTAAGGACAGGGTAGTAATATCAGATATATAATAATAATAAAAATACGGTGTTACGAAGTACTATATACTTTTTTTTTTCCCTTTTGGAAACATACCAGGAAGTTTTCACCTTTAAACTAAACACATGCTCACAGTTTATGGAAAGAAATATTCATTCTTACAGCCCAATCATGTGAAGTGCCGAGAACCATTCACTTCCATTATTTCTGAAGGTAGAAGACACCCAGCAGATGCAGAGTCAAGCTTCTTAATGTACTGTTGGATCCAAGTGATGAAGCAGTCAGCAGAACTATGTCAGTGTTTCACTGTTGCCAAACTGTAGAAACTAATTACTTCTAAAGGTTGTGCACAAACAGATAATAGACTAGGTGATGATCCACTTGTGTTGGCAGGCAGCAATAACACTGGAGTTGCGGCACAGTTCCATGAGACCACGGGGACCAGAGTCTAGGTTCCCTGGCTGTTAGACACTAACTTCCAACAGCTGCTCCATAAAGGTTCCCTAAAAAGACTCTGACACCAAAGTCACAATCATGGAAGTTAGAAACGGGATGTAAGTGATTCTTCAGAAGGCTAGGAAGAAGAAAATGCTCCCCAAGACACTGAATGATCTCTTCTGAATACTGTAGAGATGGTATATATTCACGTGTAAAGAAGACAATTACAAAGAAAAATCTTCCACTGTTACTGCAAATTCTTCAGTTGATTGCCAGTCCTGTTTTGGTGCTATGGTTACATTATAAAGCCAAAGCTTTTAAACTTCCATGTGTGTACATCATAAAAGTGGTTGACAGAGCAACTTCCTCACTCTAACATTTCAGAAAAGGAAGTTATCAGATGTTCCTGTGGAAGCAGAAGAAGATTATACTAAGTTCAACAGCAGCAATCTGAAAACCAAAAAGGTAAGCAAGCCTTGCATTCATGCATGTTTTGCTAAAGCATAGGTTAATATCAAACATGAGCACAGAGTGCCTGTTTTCCTCCTTTAAAACACATTAGAAAAACAACTACAAAATGCCAACTGTGTGTAGTTATATCTCCTTGAACTTTTCATTCAGGTTTTATTTGACTTTGATAGTCTCCATGTCCCATTCTGAACTCTTCTATATTCTTACCGTTTGACTGTATTTTATCAGTGAAAACTCCAGTGAACCTCACAGACTTTGACACGTGTTAAAGCGCTCAGTTAATGTTTGCAAAGCTCTTTGAGATCTTTATATGAGAAATCCTGTGGCTTAGTGGTAGCAACTCTTAAATTTCAGTTATTTGAAAAAGAAACAAAGATGGCAGCATTCACTTAAATTCCAAGGGATGCTAAGACAGGCTTTATTTTTACCTAGAAATATTGCTTGTGCGCTTACTTACGTCAACTTAATGAAGTTAAATCAGCACAGAGCTTGCTGATTGCCAGCTCCAACGCAAGTTTGGAGGCCAATTCAAATCTGAGTCCAGTGGTGCCTGCCACTGTACTATTCCTAGGAGAGTAACAGAGATGTGAAAAGAAATAGATTCTGTCTGTGTGTGCCAAAGTTGTGAGGCTTGCACTGGCTTATTTCTCTGAACATTGAAAGAAAATGAATCCTTCTCCAGTCCATTGGGAACCAAAAGGGCCCTCTGTGTTGGTCTGGTGACCTTCAGACTAATGCTGACTACTCTTTATCCCTTTGCAAAGATAAGCAGCTGGTGACAGATGCATTCCTTCCTCCCCCCAGAACCTCCAGAATTTTTTGTATTCAGGGCACGTGCTAGTTTTGAAGTAAAAAGAGGATTGCCCCCTAAGTGAAGGTGATAAATAGTTTAAAATATGCATGTCTCCTCCCTTCACCCATTGTGTACCTATAGCTTTTGAACTGAGCACAAAGATGGAAATAGGCTGAGGAGAGATAATTCCTTTTAACATTAAATATGATTTACTTCTGAAATAATGAAGCACATTGATGAGAGAATCTGGGAAAGAAAAGATAGCTCTTGGACTCTGTACAGTATACTACTCTTTTTAAAATACTTTGGCACTGGTTTTGTTTGTATAGTAACACAGACGATCATACTGTTGTTGCCTATCTCCATCCTATCCATAACCCTCTAGCTGATCCCAAGTACTGTAGTTGGGAAGTCCTGCAGACTGAGGAGTGTCATAAAAAAGGTCAATGCAAAGTTTTCTTAATAGGGAAAACAGCTAGAGACTTAAACTGTAACATTTTGAATTATAAGAAAGAAAAGAGGTCAGTTCCATAAAACGTGGCTCATAAAATGTGTTTTAGGTGTAAAAGTCTGGGAAGTTGTCCCAGTGGCCTCAAAGTGCTTTGCAAATGTTAGTTACCTTCTTCATTCTTAGTTCTTCCTTCTCTTTTCCCTTTATTTCACTGTGTGTAGTTTTTGATAATAAATCAGTGTGAATTATTCATCATCTGTAATGCAAGGCTGTAATTCAGCCTGCTGACAGCATAATCATGAGATTGAGTTGGAGGGTACAGTATGCATCTGTTATATTGCATGCATTATTCCTCTTAATGTACACTCAGGGATTATCCCAAAGTAAACGTTTGAGTTGGGATACCTCATTCTGCAGAAAGCAAAGATGTTTCACCTCCTTGTCCTTGTAACTGATTCTCTGTCTTTGTCTGCAGTTAAGTAATTTGTGACAAGTATTTTTCTGTTTGAATAATCTCAAATTTGTTTAGTACGATTTTTCACCTACAATTTAAAGCCTGCATAGCATTATCTTCACTGCTGTGTACTAAAAAAGCAATTTGACTTCTTGCTTGACTTCTGTAATTAGGAGTTTGTAGCTTATACTCCCCTCCTATGGAGACGCTGCTTAACTTTTTCTGTTTATCATTTCACTAACAGGCAAACAGCAAGATGACTGCAGCACAGAAGGCTCTGGCCAAAGTTGATAAGAGCGGAATGAAATCCATTTCTACTTTCTTCAGCTCCAAACCTAAAGCATCAAAATAAAGACTTGTTTTTGAAAGAGTTTTATACAGCGGTTATTTTATGTTAAGCTAAAGATGTCTCCTGGGGTTTTTTTTGTTAGTATAGTATATGCAGGGCATGTCTGTGTACATGGTGGAGCGTGATGAAGAGAACTGTGAGCTAGCGTGGGACAGAGCTGCTATGCCTTAGTGGGACAGATATTCCAGCCTGGGTCAGGAATACAGCCTACCTGCGTTAGCGTGGCCCCGTGAGCTGAGAAGTGAGGTTTAATGTGGTACCGTACCGTAGTGCTGCTTGTTCTAGAGCAAGCTCAGTCGGGGCCACCACAGTTTTCTCTGTTGCACTCCATTCTAGGCTGGTAACATGCCCTTCTTTGAGTTTTTAAGGAGAGTTTTTTCATTCATAAGGAGCATTTTTTTTTTGAGACTTTCTGGAGACTTTTCTTACCCCATATAACACCAGAGTACCATGGCATTGTTAGATTTTTATGTTGACCCAAATCTGAGTGCTGATGTAAGCATTGCTGTTGGTGGCGATTTATTGAGGCAAAGATAGTGCCTATTACTGGGATTTTGGTTGTTCTGAATATACTAGAAACAAATTGCAATAAATGTCAATGTGCATATAATGCAATAAAGTGCTTTGTGTAACAAATTTGTGCTTATTGTATTTGCTGTACGTTTCAGGAGTTAAATTAGGCTTCAGGAGATTTCTTAAGGGGGTTTGGTATTTTCCTGTGCATAAATTTTAATCCTTAAAGCATTACAACATCACTTCAGGCTTACATGATAAATCTCTTAACACATAGCAATATAGGGGTATTTTTATGTTCAGTTCTAAGGTCAGT
>NW_009260339.1:93842-113691 GCF_000687185.1 Egretta garzetta
TGGAGCTGGATGCGTAATTCAAAAGCTTAACTGTGAGTGTCATGGATAAGGTTTAGTTTTATGAAGTCTTGCATAAGGTAGGACTGTTACTTGAAACGTGCTTGGGTGTGTTCTTTCCTCATTACAGAATATTCCTGTATATTCCGCGGGGTAGCTGCCTGCTATGGTGCAACTTCCCCGACGCGCAGAATTGAAAAAGGGGTTGCAGTTGTTGTTGGGGTTTGTATGCCTTTCAAACCAGTGTTTTTTTCAAAGTTTTGGGCATAGTTTGTAAATGGGGAAGTCAGTATGGTTGGAATTCGAGAGGAAAATATTTGGAAATCTATGGAGTTATTATCTCTGATTACTGAGGGTTTTATTTAACTAATGTGGATGGCCTCCCAGTAGCGTACAGTTAATGTTCCCAGTTCTAAAAATGTTTGTCTGAAGTGGATAATCTAGAAACAAAATCAAGTTCCTTAGAAAAAAAAAATGCTTTTCAGGCATTCTGACGAGGCGCTTCTGTACGTCTTCCTTATCTCTGAAACTCAGCCTGCAGTACTAGTGTTTGAACGTAGATTGAGAAGTGTGCAGTTCAGATGCAGAGACTTTATTGATTTTTTTCAGTTAGAGTCATTATCCCGAGCCATTTGGTACTTTAATGAAGTTCCAGTCATGAATGTCAACTTTCTGAAACAAGATAAGGGGGTGGGGAGCAATAGGCAATGTAAGGAAACTCGGGAATTGGTATGTGGAGCCGTAGTGAAATTCCTGCTTACGCCCCACTGCCGTGTTGTTCAGCAGAATTGTCTTTAGCAGAATTTCACCAGCCCCATCAGTACAATTTTCTTTCCAGTCCAACCCCCAACTTTTCATATCGGTAGGAGCAGGGATGCACCAGTGATGACAGCTTTTGAATACCACCGCTCAAAGTGCAGAATAATGTTATGAAAAACAAACAAGAAAAAGAACAGGCACATACTGTCATGTTAATGGAGAAGTTTTGTGCGGTAAAGCAACATCTTAGGGAGTGATTTGGTAAATGAGAGGAAAGGAATTGTGTGGAAAGGAATTAATGGAAAGCCAATTCCAAGCACTAGACGATGTTGAGAAGGCAGACAAGCATGGGGTGGACGTTTGAGTGGAAAACCAAGAATGGGGGAGAGTTACATCAGAAACAGGAACTATGAGGTAGGACAAATACAGGGTAGAAGCTCTTCTGGATATTCAAACCTGCTAGTTTCAGGGGTCTCGTTTTTAATAGTTCAAAAGTCTTGTGAAGTAAATTTTGGAAGTGCTCTTTTCATCAACTGAACAGTTCAAGAACCTTTCTTCTGAGAAAAAGTCCCAGTTTCTCTGGTCAGAATTTAGGACAGGAGGAGGACGATACTGGTAGAGGTGGGAGGCCTTTGTGCTGACTTCTGATCTGGTGTACTGATCTTCAGTTTTTTCTTTCTCTGTACATGACTTCCACATCTGCTGCTGCACTCAAGGACTAAGTCTTGAGCTCTTCCTCTGTGCATAGATGCGTTGTGCTTTAGTGTGTCACATCTCGACTTCAGCTGTCGGCTGTGCCGTAACTTACAATAGTAATTTTATTAGTGACTCTGCTTTTGGTTGAGCAGGAACTTGTGCATGACAAAAAAAAAAAAAAAAAAAGCCATTTCCAAAAGCCATTAGAGCTTTCACGTGAAAACAAAAACTCTTTTCCCTTTATGAAATACGTTTAGTAACTTTGAAACTTCGTCAACGTGTAGCTGTAAGAAGTTATGAAGAGCATGTGGTGCCAAATACATAAAACAATATTTCCTACCACAACGAGGATTTAAATATAGTTACTGTGCCTGGCCAGCAGTAGCAGTAGGTCATTATGAAGTGCTGCTTTGCTATTTCTTCCTTGGTTGGCTTAGTATGAAACAATATGCCAGCACCATTACAGAAATGTGGTCTTTATTTCTTTTTGGCGTTAGCGTGCCATCTCTCCATGTTCATGTAAATATCTGATGAGTTGTGATGCTTTTATAGTTGTTGTTTTGGGATTAAGCAGCTCTTAGTTTCCACTCTTTTAGATTTCACGTTGCAAATGGATTGACATCAGCGGGCATGGAAAACTTCATGTGGAAATAGCCAGCACTGACTTAGGGATATGTAAGGGTTGGACTTGCACATCATTTTCAGTCTGAAGTAATAAACTTGGTTCTATTTGTAGAAGTGACAATTGGTGATTTGAATATTTGCAGTGGAAAAGGCGGCATGGTTGGCAGAACTTGCATTCAGATCTGAAATTTAGAAGGGTTCAGTGATGCTTGTTTTCAGGTGTTCAGTTCCATCCAGCGATGCTTTTTAGAGGGAAACTAAATGCATGGATGCTTATTTGAATAGAGTAATGTTTATGACTAGGGTTTTCTCTTTCCTTTTTAGATGCCTGTGCAAAGACGTGCGAAGAAGAAATGAAAGGAGCATAAGGAGACTCGCTAATAATATTTTAACTTGCCATAATCTCAAAGCAGCTTTTAAAGGCCTTTTTTACACACTTTCTGAAAATAAATGCTTGAAGTTAGACATGACCTGTTCCAAGAAAAAGCAAATCTCAGCAGATTAACATTGTTAAATACACGGTGTGTTAAACATACGCTGCTTCAAATTTTATAGCTTATACACTATTGGTCTATCGGGCCCTTCCAGGAAAGCACTTACGAGCATGCCTAATGTTAAGCACATGAGCAGTGATCTTAAAGTCAGCGGTGGTGTTGGTGTGGGTAAGTGCTTTGCTGGATCAGCGCCTAAAGTCCTGTTAGGTGCTGAGCATCCTGATCCATATCCAGCAAAGCACTTAATCCATGCTTATCTTGAAGTGAAAGAGCCAGTCTAACTAATATTTGTGCATTAGTGTTCACCATAAAATCTCTCTTGGCACAGTGGCTCACGTGCTTAAAATTAAGCACCTGCCTAAGTCTTTTGCAAGGTCAGACCAGCAGCATCCTTGAGCAAGTCTTAAATAATTACTTGATTTTGTATGAATTTTCTTTTTTTTGTACTCATTTTTTAACAGTATATGATTTTAGTGGCCATAATAACAGGTTTTAGAAGCTGCACAGTGAAGTATGTGGTATGCAATTTTCTCCTTTCTCTTTCAAAGTCTAGCCAAGTGCAGCAAGATGGCCTTTCTGGACTAGAAGTCCAATGCTCAGACTTAGAATAATCCAAAATGAAAAAAGTTAACTATTTTTCAGGACACTTAATTTTCTGAAATCATTTCACTGACTTTGATTTAAATAGTTTTGTCCAACCCTGACCTTTTATCCAGAAGATGTCGCCTAGCTCTGGTTGTGCGGACAGTCTGACTCTTGAAGTGCTTGAGGTAGCATGGGTGTTCAGAAAGACAGCTGGAAAAGTTGTATTTTGATTTTACTTCTTTTTTTTCTAAGGGATTGAAACCTTAGGAACATGTATAAAACAAGATACGTGTTTTGTGTTGAGAACTAAACAAAAACCTATGTAATCCTCCAGATTAAAAAAAAAAAAGACCTAATTATTTATTATTTTTTTAATCATGTAAGAGACGCTTTCTGTGTCCTCCAACCAAAATGTTAGCATGAGTTTACATAAAACATGCAGAAAATGGGTGCTGATGAGATCCTTAAGCAATCTGTGTCAGATGCAGCCTGATGTTTTAACATAAATACCTGTTTATCAAACTACCATTAATACCTAGCTCTTGGCTACAAAACTTTTTAAAAGTAATAATTGACAGGATTCTGAACATCATGAATGTGTACTTTTGTACATTTTTAACTATAACTGCAGTTCACAGACACCTACAGCAAATGGCCAAAATGTTCTGTAAAGCTTGAATGTATTTGAAGCATTCTAGGTAAGAAGTAAAAAAATATTTTGTTTCCACTCTGGCAAATTCTGCCTAACTTCAGGTCAAACTAGAGCTCCAAGAAGAGTTTATTAGGACATTGCTGAAAACTAAATTCTGAGACAAAGGGGCAATAGCTTATTCAACTTTGTTTTCAGCTGATTCTGATCAACGGTGTTTCAGAAGATGAAAAACCTGAACTGTTAACCATTTAGAAATCGTATGTGAAAGGAAATGTAATCTGAATGCTTCTTTTAGAAATTTGCACTGAATTCTTTTTGTTACTTTTATGCTTGTCTGATTAAGCAATGTGCACTGTCCCTTTTCAAGGAAAAAATAATTTATTGTAACATAGTTTTCTAGGCAGTACTGCAGGAATATTATATGGGTCCAGGATTAAATGTCTATTTTTCTAGCTTATTAAAAAAAAAAAGCTTGATGGATGAATAAGATTATATATTTCAGAAGAAGTGGTTTCAGATTTTGTAAGATTTTATTTTTAATTCATGTACAAGAAAGAAATAAATACCTTTGGAATAATTTGTTGGTTATGGCTTCATTAATTTCAGAGAAATGCAAAGAAAAATACAGTGCAGTCGGGACTACTAATACCACCAGCCTCCACAAGCTGGTCAGTCATCCTCAGACTGAGTTGAAGGAAATAATGAATCTTGAGATAGATATGAATCTAGAAGTTAATTAAGACAGATTCAGTGAAGCAATTAGGCTAATTCTTTCTTAGGCTGCCCAGGGGGGTTGTGGAGTCTCCTTCTCTGGAGATACTCAAAACCCGCCTGGACGATGATGTCCTGTGCAACCTGCTCTGGGTGAACCTGCTTTAGCAGGGGGGTTGGACTGGGTGATCTCCTGAGGTCCCTTCCAACCCTTGCCATTCTCTGATTCTGTGATTCTGGAGGACCTTAATGTACAGATGTTCTGGTGAAAGCCCATTTCTGTTTACATACAGTTGTTGGCCTGAGTGGCCATTTTGATGTTCATGAACATTGTGGTGAATCTCTGAGCAACGGAGGGATGGGGAGAGTTGAGGTGAAGAGAATGATGTGATACTTGTGTCATTTTTTACATACTTTGCGTTCTTCACCATCACATACGTAGTATATAGGTGCTCCGTCACAGACTTCTACAGAACTGATAGACAATTCCTTTCCATGTTTTTTTGTAGCAGGCAGTTAATCAAACACAAGGGAGAAGCTGTTTCTCTGCTAAAACATTATATTGGTGTCACCATGATGCTGTGCTAAGTGCTGACATGAGACTCCAAGGCTGTTAGGAGAGTTATTGCCATTTCATTTGTAAAATCCAGAGAACAAGGGGCAAAGCAAAGGTGGTGGGGGTTTTTATTTGGCGGTCAAGTTGGTTTATTGGTATTAATGAGAACCAAGCAAGAAAAGCAGAAAGATTTGTACCATTTCATAAACCCATCACTCATCAGCACTTATCTGTAGAAACAGAATTACCACTGCTAAGGACAAAGCACTAAGCTTCTATTTAAACACGAAATAGCATTTACGCTGCTTAGCCCAATAACGTCAGTTCGCAAAGTCATGCAAAGACCAAAGAAAATGGCACATTGCTTTACGTCTTTAAAGAGCTACCATAGCCAAAGTGTCTAAGCTTAGCTCTTGTACCCTCTGTGTGCACAACTGTTACATCTCTTAGGGTCTGCCGCATTGCAAATTGCCCTACTTTTTCCAAAGCTCTCTTCTAAAATGCGTTTGGTACCCTGAGACAGTTGCAAAGCAAGCAATGTCATCGTGGGTAAAGCGATGCCCCAGTGAGGCTCGGCAATTTTAAAAAAGGGAAGCTAATAGAAAAGTGAAAAGCTGTGCTTTTAAACTCTGGTTTCTAATTTGGGCTTATGTTCATTGCTGTGTTCACCCTTTGTCTTTTCACTCTGAGGGCTTGATTCTTCTTCAAAAGCTCTTTTTCAAAAGGTGCTAACTTGGGTCAGCCCCACCTCCCCTTGACTTCAGGCCAGCCAAGCAAACTTTCAGCACAGGCGACTGTATTCATGAAGACAGCCAAAGTCAAAGCTTTCTGCAACC
Source organism: Egretta garzetta (assembly GCF_000687185.1). Taxonomy (NCBI): domain Eukaryota; kingdom Metazoa; phylum Chordata; class Aves; order Pelecaniformes; family Ardeidae; genus Egretta; species Egretta garzetta. The sequence continues at coordinate 99,753 of NW_009260339.1, forward strand.
CTACAAATGACTGAAACTGTTCCTGGTTGTGAATGGAACCACCAGCCTCTTCCTCTCAAATTCCCGCTGTAGCTGGCATTGCTAGAGGTTCTTCATGAAGAGTTCAAGCTTGATTTAGTAGGAGTGAAAGTAAAAAATAGCTGATACTCTTTCTGATCTTGTAGTCAGTCCTACATCGGATAAACTGAGCAGAATGGTTACAGAGGTTGGTAGCTAGGGATAAGAGAAGCTTCCTTGAAGGAAGTCATTAAGGAGTCATTCCACCTTATTTTAATCACCTCAGAGTTAGGTGGTTCTTCTGTGTTATTAACAGAGAGCATCCTGACAAGGTGACTTGCCAGGAAGAATCGTCCACTGGAGCTGTGGCTGCTTCTGATGCACAGGGAGATGAGCCTAGACATTGGGTGTGCCTGCACACGAAATCTGTAGATGGCTGTCTTCAGTTTGACTGAAGTGCCTTCAAGAACTGGAGGCAGCCCTGTATTGGAGGAATTGACAGACCTTATCGCCCTCTACAACTGCCTGAAAGGAGGTTGTAGCCAGGTGGGTGTTGGTCTCTTCTCCCAAGTAACGGGCGATAGGACAAGGGGAAGGTTTAGGTTGAACATTAGGAAATATTTTTTCACTGAAAGGGTTGTCAAGCATTGAAACGAGCTGCTCAGGGAAGAGGTCAAGTCCCCATCCCTGGAGGTATTTAAAAGACAGGCAGACGAGGTGCTTAGGGCCATGGTTTAGTGGTGGGATGGCAGGGTTAGGTTAACTGTTGGACTTGATCTTGAAGGTCTTTTCCAACCTAAACGATTCTATGATTCTCTGATACTATAATTCTAATTGCATTTAGGCTCCAGGCTAGACAGGGTAGGTCAGGCTCTCAAGATTTCTTTAGCTTTCCAGTAAGTATTTCTCCCTCTCTTCTCTCTCCCCTTTTTGTAAATACATAATTGAGTTAATTTTTAACCTGTTCTGTTGGGAGGAGAAACCTCCCCTCTCCACCCTACGGCTTATATTCTGCAGTGTTGTCATGTTGTTGGCCCTGACAGCCAACTAAAACAATCATTGAAATTTTGCCCTATTACACCACCCCCCTCCTCGCCCTCCCCCCCCCCAAAATAACTTTTCTGTGTTTGAGAGGGAAAAATTTGTAATAATTTTGCGGTCCACTCTCTGGTGCCTAAAACATTCCCCTCAGCCCACAAGGAAGCACTGAGGATTTGGGCTGGACAATCTGCTTTATCTGCAAGCAACCAAGGTAGGGAAGTTGATCTGGGCCTCTCCCCCCGCCGCTATCCAGATGTACTCTCGAGGCTGATTTTAAGGAATTTTAGCTCCTTAATTTCCAGTTATTGTTTCTCAGCTGTTACCTGCCCCCTGCCCCTTTGGCTGCGATGCTGTGACTTATTGTGCGAGGCCCATTCAGCCTTTCAGTGTGAATTAAAACAAGCAACCCACAGCCAGAGGGTCGTAACTGCTTAAGCTGTTAAGGCTCAAGTGAAAGAGTATATCCAAGCATGCTTCATCTCTCTGTCCCTTAGCCTTCAATCTATAAACTGTGAATTATGTCTCCCTGCCTCATCACAGTAAATTGTGGCAGTTACTAGCTTGCAGGATTACAGTTTAAATAAAAATACATTTAAAGCTGAATCCGGTGAACTCAACCTGAACTTCTTTGAATTCCCATATGCCTGCCACAAGCAGGAATACCTCTTTGGAGACCAGAGCTACGCAGAGACACTGATTTGCTCCAATTTCAGGAAAAGCAATGTGAGATTACCACTCGGTTCTTACCACTGTGTGAGGCAGGCAACCTGCTGCAGAGTAACTAGACCTTGACCCAGGCTCCCAAATGTTGATGGAGGGAAGTTTTTCTCTAGATCCAGGTCATAAGTTGTTGGTTTAGGCTGGGCTCTGTGGAACAGAAGCTTTGTGGAGGATTTAATGCTGTCATTTGTTCCCACAGACAAAAGCCCCTGCAGTTTTTGTGCTGCTTTGGTATGATTTTGCCCTTAGTAAGGACAGATTGTAACTTCTGGCCTTCCTAGAGTCTGGTTATACCATAGACCTAGCAAAAAAACCCACGTTCATGTGGTTGTAGGAGGATAATTGCACCCAGGATAACTTACTGAACAAAACGTTATTTGGGCAACTTGCAAGATCTGTGAAGGCAAGGAGAGAGTCCCCATGCACGCTCCCCCCAGGCAGGACAGGATTTTAACCTTTGCAAGTGCTCCACACCCAGCACAGGCATAAGCGTGTGCTCTGCTGCAGCTTTAAGCAGTGGCAGAACTGGAGTGAGACTGAAATGAGGAAATAAGTTTGAATGTAGTGGGGAAATCTAGCAGAGAGAGAGATGTGGTCATCCCACTCCCCTCAGCGTTTGTCAGGATGCACCTGGAGCACTGTGTCCAGTTCTGGTCCGCGCAATTCAAGAAAGTTGTGGATAGACTGGAGAGGGTCCAAAGGAGGGCCACCAGGATGATTGAAGGGTTGGAGAACCTGCCCTATGAAGAAAGACTGAAGGAGCTAGGTCTTTTATCCCCGGAGAAGACTCAAGGGGGACCTCATCACAGTGTTCCAGTAGTTAAAAGGCAGCTACAAAGAGAAATGAGGCTTGCTTTCCATGAGGAGTCACATGGAAAAGACCAGAGGCAACAGATAGAAGTTGCACTGGGAGAGGTTTTATCTCAACATAAGAAAGAAATTTCTTACAGTAGGAACAATCATTTGCTGGAACAACCTCTCCGGGGATGTGGTAGAGTCCCCATCACTGGAGGTTTTCAAGATGCAATTGGACAGGCTGCTGGATAATCTCAGCTGGGCTCACTTTCCCACAAATAGTTGGACCAGATGATCTTCTGAGGTCCCTTCCAACCTGGGCTGTTCTATAGTTCTACGAAATCTGTAATGGATGTGCTGCCACAGAACTGCAGCGAGTGTGCTATGTCCTTTTTTCCCAGCCAGTTGGTTAGAGAGTGCAGCTTTGGCAGAGGAGAGACCTTCAGAGAGGATTATCTGCTGTGTTTTTTATTTCCAAGGCAAGTTGTCCCTGTGTGCGTAACGTTGGGCTCAAAGAGATTGACATTTCCCTTCCAGGGCTACTGCTTAGTGACCAGAAGCATGGGCCAAATGATCTCCTACAGGGATCAAAGTATTTTTTTTGCAGGAAGTTATGAGGGGGGCGGGGGGGAAGGTTCAAGATGGGAAACATAGAAGCAGAGGTAGGAAGGACAGAGAGAAGAAAGAGCTTGGACAGCACAGGGGAGCAAAGAGGACCATGGTTCAGCACTTTTCCATCATCTCATTTGTCTGGGAGTTGTGCAATGAATATTCTTCTTTACTTGTGCCAGTGGTATGTGAAAAGCACTAGGTAGCAGGCAACTACTAAAAAGCAGTAACTCATTAGAATGGACATGCTACTCCATGGCAAGAAGAAAATGTTACTGGACCTTTTTAAGAGAAAACCACCACAGAAATGAGCTTGCCAGTAGCACTTACAAGGATCAGAGAGATTCTGGGTCCAGAGTTTTCCAGGGCCTTTTTCAGCAGTTCTTTATAGAAGACTGTTTATTTTTACAGTGTACAAAAAAGTCCTACTTGGCCTTGAAGACCACTGAGAGATGAGGTATCTGTCCCAGAGGACTTGCAGAATAACTAAAACCAGTGACATTCTCAGATGTTCTCATACTTGAGCCCATGTGTTCTGTTCTGTTTGTGTGTATTTTCAACTCTGCCAAAGTCCTCAAAATCCTCTTGAGCAGAATGGGAGTTGTGTAGCTAAATTCTGTCCCAGGGCTTGGAAGCACTGAGTTTAAATGAGCGGTGCATATTAACATACTTAAATTTATAGGTTAGCAAAACCTAAGCCATTTTGCTCACAATACCTGGTCTCCATGAGTGAAAGGAAGGGCTTAGGGGAGGAACAGATAGCTCCAGTGGGTCAACACCTGGTTGCATACCTGGTGTCAACAGGAATTGGGCATTTGTGACCATGGGACCCACTCTGAGGATTGAAGCCTGCTGGGGAGAGATGGGATCCACCTGACAAAGTGGAGCAAAAGCATCTTTGCCAATAGGCTGACCAACCTGGTAAAGAGAGCTGAACTAGGAAGGACAAGTGAGGGAAGCAGTGATGATGACCCAGTTAAGTGAGGTAGCAGTGTACAAGGTCAAATGCAATGGCTGCAGTGTGTTGGATGAAAGAAAGACTTCATAAATGATAAAGCAGGGCAAAGGGACACTTGCCTCAAATACAATTACACAAATACAGTCAGTCTGGGAAACAAGCAGGAGGAACTAGAGCTCTGCATGCAGCCACAATACTACACCACCATTGGTATAACAGACATAGGGGGACAGTTTGCCCGGGTAGAGAGTTTTGGAGCTCAGGAAAGAGGCAGGGAAGATGAAGAGAGGGACTGTTGTCCACATGAAGGAGCAGTTTGGATGTATGGGACTCCTCTACAGGACAAACAAAAGCCTGGTTGAGAGCTTGTGGGAAGGGACCAGAAGAGAAGACAGTGAGTGTGACATCATGGTGGGACTGTGTCGCAGACCAGGGTGAAGAAGCGTATGAATTCTTTAAACAGTTTGATTCTCTGAATCACAGACCCTGGTGTTCACAGGGGACTTTAACCCACCTAACATCTGCTGGAAGGGCAGCTCAGCTGGACACCAGCAGTCAAGAAGACTTCTGGATGGTGTCAGAGACAATTCCTTCACTCAGGCAACTGGTCAGACCAAACAGGAGTGACGCATAGCTGGATCTGCTATTCTCTAACAAGGAAGAATTGGTTGGGGATGTGATAATGACAGCCTTCACTATAATGACCATGAAATAGTTAAGTTTAAGATCCTGATGGGAGTGAGGAAGGACAGCAGCAGAATGCAGACCCTGGACTTCAGGTGAGCAGAATTCATCTTAGTCAGGGAACTGGTAGGTGAGATCCTATGGGAGCTGCTCTAGAAGGCAAAGGACCTCATGAAATCTGGAATTTCTGTAAGGACATCATCTTCCAAGCACAGGAACAGGTCATCCCAAAATTCATGAAAACAAGTAGACCATGAGACCAGCTTGGTAAAGCAGAGGACTCACGGTAGAGGGGAAGCCACTGAGATAGTTGGGGTCCAGAGCGCTTGCCCTGTGAGGAGAGGGTGGGAGAGATGGGCTTTTTCAGTCCAGAGAAGAGATGTACCTGGGGAGACCCACCAGCAGTCCCCCAGTGCCTATAGAATCATAGAATCATAGAATCACAGAATCATAGAATCATAGAATGCTTTGGGTCAGAAGGGACCCCTAGAGGTCATCTAGTCCAACCCCCCTGCAGTGAGCAGGGACACCTTTAACCAGATCAGGTTGCTCAGAGCCCCGTCCAACCTGGCCTTGAATGTTTCCAGGGATGGGGCCTGCGCTACTTCCCTGAGCAACCCATGAGTGTTTCACCACCCTCATTGTAAAGAATTTCTTCCTTATATCTAGTCTAAATCTACCCTGTTTTAGTTTAAAAACATTGCCCCTTGTCCTGTCACAGCCAGGCCTGCTAAAAAGATTGTCCCCATCTTTCCTATAGGAACCCTTTAAGTATTGAAAGGCCACAATAAGGTCTACAGGAAGGACATAGAGAAGATGGAGCCAAGCTCTTCACTACAGTGCAATACAAGAGAAAACATGCTGAAGCGGAAGCAAGAGAGGTTCTGACTGCAAATAAGGAAAAACTTTTTCCCCATGAGAACAGTCCAGCAGTGTAACACTAAAAAGGTTGTGCTTGAAACCATTACTGAAGGTTTCAAGACCTGACTGAATAAAGGCCTGAACAACCTTGTCTGATCTCATATCTGACCCTGCTTTGAGCAGGAGGTTGCAGAGAGACCTCCTGAAGTTCCTCTCAACCTGAATTACTCTACTGTCCTATGATAATAGAGGACCTAGATGAAATCCCATGTAAAGCAGACCACCATTCTTAGGAGAATAAGAAACACTCAACGTTGATTTGCTCATCCAGACCTTCACAAGGTGTTTGTGCTTAAGTATCCTCCTGATTGAAAGTATGTACTTTAATTTTTACCCAGAGTACTTTGGGCTTTACCTTCTAGCTTCCGGATTTCTTCCTCCTTTGTGGGGTGGAGAACATAACCATGTTCTGTACCCTGAGTTGTCACCCTTCAGGTTTTTGTCTCTTGTTGAAGAAGCCATGTGGTCCTAATTTACTGATGTTACAGCAGCACTTGTTTGTCCCGTGATCTTTAATCTCCTCAAGGAGTACTTTCAGGTTTTATGTGGTTTATCTCCTGCAAGGGGCTGAGAATGAAATAAATGAGACAGGAAGGATCAGGAGGAGGATGAGCAAGTGATACCTTCCCTGAGGGACCAGGAAAAGAATTAAAACCAGAGCCTGCAACCAGGGTCAGTGAGTAGGCAGAAGAACTGAGCTGCAGAAGGCAGGGACAGAAGGGTTCATGTCCTGAAGCCAATGACGTCCACACTAGTTCCAAGACCGAGAGCTATGAGTGACAGTAGGCACAGTTTCCCAGTGAGGCTCCTTGGGCTGCAGGGGTGGGGTGGGGTCTCCTCACATTCAGCAGATGTGTCCAGATGCCAACAAGTGCTTCTGCTCTGCATCTCTAGAAGCAGCAAGCCCTGGACACCTGCATCCAGCTGGACCCAAACCAACAGCTGTGGGTTTTATTCCCCTCTCACACAGGTAAAGGTGACCTGACTGACCAGAGGAGTCCAGACTGGCATCTGGGTGGTCTGGATTCAGTTCTTGGTCTGCTCCAAAACTCCACTGAGACCTGGGGTGAGATATGGACCTTTTTTTTGCCTCATGGAAGAGATGAATGATAGAAAATTCTGCTTTCCCCCCCCGTCTGTGGTTTTGTGGTGCCTTTTATTTTTAATGTGAGCTCCTTGAGGCAAGGCCTATTTCCTCAGCTGTGTTCATGCAGCTCTTGGCTTACAGCAGTCCTGATCCTTCAGTTGTCCCTCTGTAATCTCAATTGTAAGAGTTTTGCCTAAGTGAAGACTACAGGATTTGCCCATTTAAAATATCCATTAAACAAAAAAATTCTCCCTGAATTGTGCCAAGTTCTTTTTGATCTTGTCTAGAAATCCATTTCACTGGATGCTTAGTTTTCAATGTGCACTGCTGTGCTTCCTTACAGCCATTGCTGTAAAACGTGTATTTACTTGACTGAACCATTTTAAAAAGACTTCTTTTTTTAAGATATTCTCTTCCTTGGGCCCCAGATTCCTGTTGATTTCAACTGGGCACAAGTACAGCCCTTTGCCTGCGCTTGCTGGCTGCTGGCTTTGGACTGCTGTTGGTCTATTACACCCGAGGGAGTAGTATGAAGCTAATGACCAAGGGCAGAGGAGAGTTACACAAAAGACTGCTGAATAAAGCCTGTAACAAACCAAAAATAACTGGGAGGGGGGGAGGCGAGGAGGAGGGAAGGCGGGTTGTGCTGCACGAGGCTCTAGACGGGCGCTGTGTGCCGCATTACAACGACGGAGCCACGGGGGCCGAGCAAAAGGTCCCTGTCCCTATTTCATGTGCGGCACCAACCTGCGGCACACGGTTCTCACCCGGCGAAGGATCCCCCAGCTCCCTACCCCAAGGATACCGCCTGTCCAGCTCGGCCGGAGGGCTGATGCTTAATAGACTGGGAACCAGTGTGGCTCTTCACTCCTACAGCACTTGTCCTGGTGGCTACTTAAACCAATTGCTAAATAAACAGTGCAAATAATAAACAGGCGGTAGCATCCCAGTTTAACTGGGCTGGAGGTGAAGATAGGGTCGAAAACATTTATTTGTGTTTTAAAAGACTACTCAAAACCTGGTTTTCAAGGATGGGTTAAGTAGCCTCATTGTCATGTCGTTATTGCATTTTGAAGTTAAACAGCTCCGTGATCTATGAACTCGAATCACACAGTTAATTACCCCGCGTTCCCCCTCCTTGCTCCCCTCCCCCGCCCTGCTTTCCTCTTGAAATACATTATATTTCTTTGACAGTCCGCCGAGAACAATGTCTGCTTTTGTGACAGCGACATTGCCAGTGGTGTAAAAATCTATGCGTCTGTCAGGTTTCCCCATGTGAAACATAATTGCTTAATTTCCATTTGAAAGTACATCCCTGACATTAGAACAACGTAGACACACCAAGGATAACAATGATTTCCTGACACCTACAATGGGGCATAATGCGGTAATAAATATGTGTGCAAAATGAATGCTCCGCACACAGAGGGAGCAGGTCTGAATTTACAGCTGCAGATGAAGTGTTCCTCAGGAAAAAAAAAAAAAAAAAAAAAGAAAGAAACCAACAGATTAGCATCAGTGTGAGTCTATGTCAACCAGATGGCTTGCTATGGAAAAAGAGCTTCCCTGCTTTATTCCAGTAACCCTGGCTAGCAGGCTGAATGTCTGAGATGAGAAGAGAAAAATGATCTCATTCAGTTGGATTTTTTTTTTTTCTCTTCTTGCATACATACAGCTTGAGCTGGAGCAGAGTAAAAGCTCTGAAAAGAACACAGGAGTTGTCCCCTAATGGTGGCGTGTGATGGACCTGGAGAGCTGAAGGACGTGGGTTCAAGCATGCAGAAAGCATAGCGGAGAGCGCTGCCAGCTGGGAGGAGGGGAGCCCTCGGGGTACTGCTGCTGCTTCTGGTGAGGCATCTATGCTGCACCTTGAAATGACGATGTGCTTTTTCCTCTGACTTCTCCCTCCTTCCCGTGGCCCCTAAAATGTTTGAAGCAGAGGTCGTCCCCCAGGCCCTAGTTCCTAGCATCCTTTGATGCTAATGTGATGCCAGTCATGGCTGGCCATGTTGGTCCCACCCTGCCAATGGTCTTGGCAATGGAGCAGGCAGGCATTTCATGCGGAGACAGCTACTCCAGGCTACTGCCTGGTCCAAGTCACCTCACCTCGGTTTAGGCGTTTAACTGAACACTTTGTTAGGAGCAGTTTCCTCCAGAGTCACTGGAGACAGAAACGTGTCTTCATTTGAGTGCTGACAAAGGATGTGGTGGTGCCTCTCTCTACAGATTGGGGGAAAAGTCCTAGCATAATAAGATTCTCAACTTGGCCTGAAGTTAAATGGGCTGAGTCCAAGCTCAGATGCCTACCTTCAGGGCGATGACCGCCCTCCTCTGCTGGAGCAGGTCAGGACATCCTCACTAGTGGACTGGATCGCACATCACTCCTCCCCAGAGATGCTGCAGTTTGACAGCTGCATAAGGGACCTGTAGCTGGCAGTTTGCAGAAGGCCAAGCGTACTTATGTTTACAGGCTTTTGAGACCCAATACTAGATTTATAGCAATGGTTTGCTGCTAAAGTATCATTTCAAGAAATCTCTTGTACACTGGTTCCTAGGTCAGGCATCTTCTTTGGACAACGTGCTTCATAAAGCAGGCAATTTGGCTTGGAGTTGCTGGATTCCACTAAGTGCATTTTAATGACACTGTGATGAGAGTCATCCTACAGAGAGGTTGTAAAAGTAATCGGTGTGATTTGACCTCTCTTATCTGCAACAAATGATGAGATATGACCGTGCACCAAGAAACAGAAGTTGAGAGTCCTCCTTCTTGTAGGAGAAGGTGTGACACTGTTTGTCAAGACCTGCTTCAAGGCTAGGGCACAATTACAGGGCAAGAGCTGAATAGTTATTTTTTTGGTTTTCTTTGTTTAAATTCTGTGCCCAATGGAAATTTCTCCCAGTAAGAAGGGAGGAGGATGTTTAATTTTGATTGGGTCTATGGTAGAATTAATGTGCGTGGAATAGCCAGTCCTTGATTCTTTGCTTGTCTTTGGCAGTGAATGAATGTCTGTCATTGCGGATGTCTACAAAATTACTATTTTAATGACCTGTTTGCTTCAATTAAGGCCTGGCTATTATCTTTCCAAGAGGCAGAGGGTTGGGGAGGGGGAGACGGAGCGGGAGAAAAAAGCTGATCACTAGGACGTGTGAGTAGAACATTTAAGGGGCCAGCTGAAACCGAGAGTGGATTTGGAAAGGCTGTGTGATGAATCCGTGACATTGCAATATTTCAATCATCACATTTCAGATTCTGGTTCATGCATCATTTGCTATGAAAGTTTTGAGATTTTAATCAGTGTTTCAAGAGTAAATTGATACAGCCTAATCATTTAGAATCTCTGGCACAAGACCAAAGTGTATTATGTTAAGTGTATGTTATGTATTATAAAAGCTGCTTGCTGAAAATTAATTGAGTATTCCCGTGCTAGATAATGTTTCTCCATTCCCCAGAGCCCATCTCTTTGCGTGCGAGTGTTTTCCCAAGTGCAATGCAGATGCCAGAGAAAAGGTGAATATATAACATATGTAAAAGACTGGCTCGGTTAGACAGAGCACAGTATCAAGCCTGCTAACCTCCCTGGCTAGATTGTGGGGCTGTTGATTTGTCTGCATGATGTGTAGGAGGAAAACTGCCGGGTACAAAATGAAAAAAAAAAGTATTTTCCATAGAAGCAAAATATAAGAAATCCTGTGCCGTGACTCTAAGTCATGTCAAAAATTGGAACTGTGTTTGCATTTCTGCTGATGACTTATGTGGACTTGGCAGAACAAGCAACCCAAGTAAATGACACAGTTAGCAGCCCATGAGTCTAGGTAACAAATGTGCCATCATCCTGTGTATTCAAAGGCTCAGTAAATTCCTGGGTGATGCTTGTCCTTCATTTTGTACCCGTGGCAGTGCTGATAAAAGGAAGGCGTTCAGAGGTGATGGGTTGGGCACACCTTTAATTTGCCACAAGCCAACATTGGGTGGCCACCAGCATTATTTATGCTCAGTGCTGACATTTCTGATACAAATGATTTCCATCTGGAGGGGTTGGTATCTCAGGGGGACTTGGGCCCCTTTTGCAAAGAGGGGTTGGTTTTGGAGCTTCCCCTACCTAGCGAGTACACAGGCAATGGGTTCAAATACTTTTGACATGAGTTTAAATACCCCTGCTGCCTGATCCATGGCTCTGCACAAAGGAGTCTCCCCTGAATATCCTCACCATCAGGATGTTCTCCTCAGCATCCTGGTTGAAGATGTCCTGACTCATTTGTGGGTTTTGGTCATTCTCAATGTCAGGTACAAGAGGAGGGGTGTTCACTGCGAGCAGCTGGAGCTCACTTCCTTCAGCTCCGGCTTCAAGTCCTCCTCATCACACATTTACTTCCTCTTGCCCGCAGTTATCACTTTGAGAAATTGGAACACACGGAGCATGTGTCCATTCTCTCACCCTCTTATAAGATGTCAGTGCAAGTCCATTAGTCTGAACTGCGTATACCAAAGATTTGAAGCCCATTTGTATACATCCCAGGCAAGACACCCCACTCACTATTGCTTAAGCCCTTCAGCCACAAAGTGAGGAGAAAGGCAGCGTTTCTTTCAATGGCTTTGGCTAGGACATGTAGCCTCCCCATCTGACCATCTTGCTTTTTCCTCTTGGCTCTTTTTAAAGCCCCAAGGCAATGGAAGGAAAGCATTTGTTTGGGGTCACTTCAAATGCTTCAGGCAGGCAGAATTAATTGTTTCATTCTGCTGAATATTGGGAATTTTTTTCTTTCTGTTTCAGTTCAGTGCATGGTCTCCTCCCCAAATGGAAAATCAATAATTCTCAGTGGCCTTAATCAAAGCACTCATTAAGATCAGGCATGGTCCATAAGATGGAGGAGGGAGATAGCTGGAAGGAGGTCATCCTGCTTCACTGAGGAGAGAACATCCTAAGGCACTCGAGTGACTCCTTTCTGCTCAGAAGGTTTGCTGTCCCTTGCCTCCATCCAGGGCTGCGTTTGATTAAGACCATCACAGGAGGGTCAAGAGTACATTTGCTGGGTGTACACATATCTCATTTACTGAGCAGGGAAATCCCACATCTGGCTTCCCCCTCAGGGCCTTGTCATTCTGCAGTCATACATCTGCAGTTCCACTCTGTAGTACTCTCTGACCTCTCTTTCAAAGGACAGGTAGCTGGCCTCATCTGTCATCCATTTACTCATCACCTGGTGGAACCAGAAGAGCTGAGGAGTGTCCTGTTAATGGGTCCCCTGCTCCTGAAGGAGTCCTCTTGCAGTCTAAGGCTGCACTCTTTGCCCTATCGCCTGACCATCTGATGGTCTGTCTTTGACCACTGGAGGAGGTACTTGGGTGTCCAGTGGCAGAGGTTTCATGCTCACGATCACAGGTGATTTGGCATTGCAAGGAAATGCAGCTTAGCTGCCCGCTCTTACAATTAGCAGGCATAATCCAAGCATTTAGTCACTAATTCTCTGTTCATGGTGGCATCTTCTGGTAGGACACTGAGCAAGAAATAGATATGGTATCCAAGAAGGTAAGGTACACCTAAGGTTCAAGACCGATATCCCTCTTCAACTCTGGGGTTGAAAGTTCTTTTCTTTAGGAAGAAGTAAATGATTTGGTGACTATGAAAACCTCATCTTCTCCCCTTGCGTCATTTGGACACAAACAACATTCCTCCAAGGACAGAAGGTCAAGTTACTTTTTTCGTAGATCATGAAAGAGCTTGAAGAACTTCTTTGGAATATCCTTCAAAGGTATTGTAGTCTTAACAACAGATGCCAGAAGACACGCATGCTTCTGCTTCATTTAACACATATGTGAAATGGCACAACCAGGCATAAAAGCTAATAAAGAGCTAGAAGTTCTGGGCTACTAGAGCTGAACATCTCCTTCCTAAAGCTCAGAGTCCATTGCTTCCTTCCTGTCGCCGGCTCCTGTGGCCATCCAACAACACCTGGTCCCATTTGCAGTTCCTTTCCAGGAAGGAGCCTGTGAGGTGTTGTAACATTGAGTAACCATGAAGAATCCAAACAAATGAGCAAACTGTCTGCGCTGGGCCAGCTGGGGCATCTCAGAAAGCCTCCTTCCAAACTCCTTCCTCCCCATCCCATGGAGATGGTCCATAAGATGAGAATTGCTGTGATCCACTATAACACTATTGACAGGTCTCTTGTTTCTCCAGCCCCATCAGAGCCTATAAACCCCCCACCCTGCAATGGTCTTAGTCCTCTCTTAGCCCATCTCTGCATCTCCCAGAAACACAAAGAGATGAGATGGCATCAGGACTTTCCCTCTGTCCCCTATTCTCTATATCCTTCACCAGGGCCAGGTAAATGCCATGCTGCTGAATGCCCAGCCCAGTGCAGGCCGTGACATCCATGAGGGTCCATCTGTGCAACTTGTTGTGGGCTGGGGCACCTGGCTCTGGGGCACATTGCTGCTGGGGCACACAACTCTAGAAGCTGTGTGAATGTCATTAACACAGCCAGCTCAAACAGGCCATAATAACCACAGCTCAGCACTGCCTTCACTTCGTTTCCTGTCAGGGAGGGTAGAAGTGCACTCATGGAGATAGGACATCATGAGTTAATGCTTGCCAGCTCTGCAGGAGCCAAGAGCACTTTTGGGCTCTTATATCTCCCAGGGACAGGCCTGGTAGTGCTTATGGGACCTCTGCTATGGGTGGCCCAAGAGAAAGGAAGCCCCAGCTTTCTCTTGTTCACATCCTGACGTTTCCCAAGTCGTTATGTCTTTCTGTGTCTGCTTCCCCTTGAGCGAAATCAAATGGTGCTTATGTAGCTTGGTGAGGCATCTGGTGCTCCTACAATGGAGGGGCTACATTGTGTCAAGGAGTAACCAAGCTACCGTGAGCTGTTTATGGCGTCTGACTTCGGGAATGCCTGCAGCAGAAAAGGAATAAATCACAGACAAAACACTCAGACACCAAGGAGGGACAGAGCCCAACACCATGAGAATCAAGCTCGTGTCAGGTCAGGAAATCACAGCTTTACTCAATTCTGTAAACTTGTGATTTCCAACTTTTTTCTTCCCTGTTTTCAGACCCTTGAAACTTTTTTTAAGGGAAGGACACATCGCTGTTTAGTGAATTTAAGTCTGCTAACAAGAGGCA
>NW_009260339.1:113800-117366 GCF_000687185.1 Egretta garzetta
GGTCTCCACAAAGACCCCAGGTTGAAAATATCTGCTATAGCTGTAAGCAATAACTCTTAGGTACTTGCTGTTCCAGACCTTAGAGGACGACACAATCTCAGTCTTAGCCAAAGTATTACATGGGCCGCCTACTACCAGATCTCTGGCTCCCTGTGCTTAACTTTGTGCTGTGCTTCACTTGTGAATGAAATCAAGCATAGGAAGCCAAAGTCCTTGGTCGATGTTACCTCTGAATCTTCTGTACAGCACAGAGGATTTGAATTATGGCTCCAGATCCAGCTTGTAGATACCTGCCCTCATCCTGTATGTTCTTTATTAAAATAGCCCCTCAGCAAATGTCATATTAGGAAAGGAAAGTTTGGGGGCTCTTTTCTCCTTTGAAGGGCAGTCACTGTGTCATGACATTATATCTCATCATCATCTTTATATTAGCAACCAAAGAGAAAGGCTCTAGACTGTATTTGATTTTTTAAAAGTAAGTAATAAAACTTCATTTTTTTCATTTTGGGACTCGATAGCAAAAGCACCGAACACTTCTGTTTACCTTTTTTATTACACAGTATTGGCATTCTTAAAGTCTGGGCTGAAAACTCATCATCTTTTTCATTAAAGTGCTCAGTATCAAACTTTCTGCAATTTATTGTTCCTTATTTTCCATGTATTACGACGAAACACTAAGCCTAGGATGTCCGTTGCCATCGTTAAAGCACTGCATCCTTGTCTGATTGGAAAGCCACTCCTCATTGTTCCCTTTTGAGCACTCTCCATTAAGCCAACTGGCTTCAGCTGCTGGCAGATAACAAGTGAGAACAAAAAGAGGTGTTAAAAAAAAGTGCCAGGAAAATCTCCAAGCAGTCCTCCGTGTGAACAGGCCTAGTGTGTTAGCCCCCCCAGGAGAAAACTCTGGCGAAGTTGAGAAGCCCCTTTCTTAGATGCCTGTGCTGCCCCGTGAGACTGACTCGTTCTCTGGGCAGGGCTGGTGCATTGCATCCACCTCTGTCTGACCGAGCTGCTGCTTTGCTTCGGACTTTTTTTGTCGTCTGCCGTATCGCAGGTTCTACAGGTCATGTAGCAAAAGCAACAAAACCAAAGACTTCAGAGCAAAAGTGTGCTAGAAACTTGCTTATGGGAGACAGAAGAAGATAGGCAGGGTGGAGCATAACCAGGCACAGCAAATGACCATGAGGTGGCTTGAAGACCAAAGGAGTGGAACGCAAAGTCCCAGGAATGATCCCCTTCTGCTTTGCAACAGTTAGCAGACCAGAGGTGAGGGTGATGGGCTGAGAGTGCGACATTGTAGAATGCATTCGTACATCCATTTTTCTTCCTTGGAGCTGTACTGACTGGTCTGCCTTCATTTCCCCATGAAGCCAACACCAATTTTACAATGTCCCTAGAGGATTCCAAACTCCCCCAAAACACTCTTGAAAACTCAGTGATGAAGGTGACTCGTGATTTTGAAGTGAGGCTGCTGGAGGGCAAACGGCTATTGGAGAGGCAGATGATTTGGCATCAGCAGGACCAGTTGCCAAAACAGCTTGGGAGGTGATGGCTTGTTCCCCACAAAGTAAATGACCCTCATAGTAACTCATCATCAACACATAAAAGTGTGAACTCTGCTGTGACCAGGCCAGATTAGTACTGTATTTCATGGCAGCAGTGTTCGGAGTGAATAAGGCCAAATTAGGTTATAAAACTACTTCAAATTGTGTTAAAGGGTCCCACATAGTGCAAAATCTGAAATCTGGCTTTTAGCGTGGTTTGCTGTGGTGGGTACCTAGCAGTGGTGCCTTTCAGCTATGGTTGGGTTTAGCACTAACATAAATCCCTGCTGCCAAATCCCACTGCTGCTGCGCAGGTCCACCAGGCTGGAGCATGATTTTCCACTGGCATCAGTGATCATGAGCCTTTGCCCTAGGAACAGCCTTGGACCAGGTGCAAACCCAGGTCAGTAAACAAAAGCACAGCTTCTGCCAGCAACAAGCAGAGGTACATTTTTAGGGATGTCCGGACACCAGTAGCAAAAACCAAAGGGATAGAGTTGCTCCTGGAACAGTGGAGCACATAAATGCTGTGGAAAAAAAAAATCTGTCCTTCAGGGAGCCATTTGCCATAGGAACCAGATGAGGTATGACCTTGGCTTTACTATGTTCATCTGCATGATCCTCAGCCCACCTCCCCTTCTGTGAAATAAAGTGTCAGGACCATTTTAAAACGAGCCTTCGGCGTACTCACTGCCGGCAGCACCGCTCGTGGTGAGCAGCTGCTCGTCATCAGTGTGCTCCATCGTAACGGTGACCACCTCGCTGCCCAGGCTTCCTACAGCATCTGCCTCCAGGAGGAGTCAGAGGAAGAAAGCAGAGGTGACAATACCTAGTGCCCTGAGGAGCCTGGAAACCAAGGACTCCAAAGGGGAGTGGGAGGGAAGGAAGGCTCTTAAGCGCCAGGCTTTCTTACGTTTTATTTTCCTTTAACGAGCACAAGCTTGCTTGGACCCTCACATCCACATAAGGGTGCATGTAGTTGCCAAGCTGCGTTTGTGTGTGCAGCTATCACAGAGCTGTGGAGTAATGGGTCCAAAAAGGGATTAGACAAACTCAGAGAGGGTAAGTCTGTGCTAGTTGTTAAACTTGGTGGTCTGGACACAACCCCGGGCCTAGAGAGCCTTTAAGTTGCTGGTTGCTGGAAGCCAGGAGAGGATGCCAAGTGGAGCCTCAGTCTCTGCATTTCCCATTCTTAAGGATCTTCCCTAAGGATTTTCTACTGGTCCCTGCTAGGATGCTGAGCTAGACAGACCTTTGATCTGTCCATGTTCCTCTGCCTTCATGTTGTTATTCCCATATGTAATTTGGGCACAAAAGTGAGAAATGAGCTAAGCTGTGCTCCTCGATCCCAGCACCATCCCCAGCGTGCCCAGTACTCATAGGTTCTGCACTCCTAGCGTGTGCTGGCTAAAGGCTGGCGGCTACATGCATCGAGGGGGAATTCATAAATCTGTTGCTGTTTTCACACTCCTGAGGTTCAAAACATTGTCCTTGCCAGAAACCATAGCCTTTTCGTCTCGCTAGTTGGGAAGTGGGATCCCGCTGACTTGCTTTCTGCCACAGATGCTCCCACTCTACCAGTGTTTCACTCTTTCTCTATGGGGAGGTCCCATCCCTGCGTGGAGTGATATACGAGCCAACAAACAGGCAAAGTGTTTGCGTCTGGACCAAGGTTCATGGGCCACTTCATGGTATGCCGCTGACATGCGTTTTCTGGTTTACTGCGGGGTAGGAGCAAACACCTCACCCACAGGCATTTCAAAGAGAAGCAGCTAAGCACATGTTGCCGTGAAATCCCCTCCTCGCTGGGGCAGAGGCGCATTGCTAACAGATTTTTGTCAGGCTCCTGCTGGCAGAAGGTAGGGTGGTCCAGGCCCCAGGGAGACACACCTTTCTGTGCAAGCATAGGCTGCCGCATGTGAAGGCGGGGGGCAGCCCATATTCCATGCCCTGGGGTAATTTTTTTCAGAAATAGGGCTCAAAAGCAGCCATTTGAGTAACTGAATTTCTAAATAAAAATGA
>NW_009260339.1:117381-128045 GCF_000687185.1 Egretta garzetta
TCCCTACACCCCAGAGAGAGCTTCTATTTGTGCTTCTCACCCTTTGCAATGCTCTCCCCCTGCTCCCTCATCCTTCTGCTTGTCTGGTCTCCTGGTCTGCCCAGGCCGTTTCGAGACATGTTCCCCTATTCCTGCCTCCAGGTGCTTGTTGGCTTTCCTTTCCCCCTTCCATTGACACTCTCCAAAAATATTAAAGTAACTGAGACAAAGAAAACTTTAGCTCTTCTGTTGTTTGATATCCTGTTCACGTAGGTTGTGTGTTGTGTCCTCCAGTTCCAAGTGCTTGGTCCCTATCTGTTTTGGGTCGGGACAGTGTTTACCTGTTTCACATGTGTGGTTTCCCAAGCATGGGGAGGCATAGATCTAATTCTGTGTCTACTGCTTAAATTTTCCTCTCCACCTACTTTCAAAAGACATCCTGCTATCTCATTTTCATATCATCCAGTGTGCTCACTGACAGCCAACAGGGAAGGGGAAAAGAAGGAATAACTGGGCACTGTGATATAAATTGAATTTCTTGAAGGATTTTCTTTGGGCTTCAAATGAAGAATGGCTGAATTACTTGACACTTCAAAATAAATTAACCTCACTACCTTTTCCCAGAAGTCAGAGCGATATTGTTTAATCTGCTTTCCATTGGGCCAGCAGGCCCCCTGTACGTGCCTTTCTGCTCAGGCTGGCTGCAGTGAGGCTTTGATTTCATCCTCAGCTGCATGCAGATTCTTCCTCAAAAAGCATGTGGCCCTTTTCCCTTTTCACTTTCTCTTCAGTTTCTCTTCTGTCGTCTCTTTTGAAGTTTTGATTTGGCAGAGCTCTGCACAAGAGAAAATGTGGAAGTTAGGACAAGGAGTCCTATGGCAACATGGGGACCAAGAATTATCAAAAAGAAATTAAAAACTTAAACGACAGTGCAGCATCATTAGTTCTGGGTACATTTTGATGGCCACAGCAATGGTACCCAAAGCAATATCTTATTTTTCTAGGTGAGTTTGTGCTGTAATTGGTTCTGGGTGTAAACAGCTCCCTGCATGCTGTGTCCTTTTATATAGAATCATAGTATCATAGAATTGTTTAGGTTGGAAAAGACCTTTAAGATCACCAAGTCCAACCATTAACCTAACCCTGCCATCCCACCACTAAACCATGGCCCTAAGCACCACATCTACCTGTCTTTTAAATCCCTCCAGGGATGCGGACTCCACCACTTCCCTGGGCAGCTCGTTCCAACGCTTGACAACCCTTTCGGTGAAAAAAATTTTCCTAATGTCCTGTCCTGGCGCAACTTGAGGCCATTTCCCCTTGTCATATTGCCCATTACCTGGGAGAAGACCGACCTCACTACAGCCTCCTGTCAGGCAGTTGTAGAGGGCAGCAAGGTCTCCCCTCAGCCTCCTCTTCTGCAGACTAAACAACCCCAGTTCCCTCAGCCGCTCCTTGTAAGACTTGTGCTCCAGACCCCTCACCAGCTTTGTTGTTCTCCTCTGGACGTCTTCCAAGTAGTCAATATATCACAGATTGCTACTTCTGATAAGGATCTACCTGGAGTGGAAGAGATATCAAAAGGTTATTTATCTTGAGAAGGGAGGCAATTTTTAAAAAGCTGGATGGAGTGTGGGTTCTCTAGATATTAAATAGCTGTACAAATGAATTTAAACAAACCCCTCCCCCAAAAAAACTAGTTCATAACATACAGCTCAACCATGTGGAGCCCTCCTGCCTCCCTCCCTGTACATGGGGTAGCACTCTGACCAAGCATGTCATGTTGTGGGACTGCGGCTCAACAAAACTTTCTGTAATGGAGGATTTCATTTAAGTATGCAAATTCACATACAAACAAAACCAAAACATGAAAATGGGAAAAATGAGCCTGTAAAAAAGAGTGTGAGGGTCCATACTTGCAGATTCTGATCTGATTTGCTCAGTTTTACCAGGAAATCTTTTTCATGAGTGCCAGTTCTTCAACCATTCAGCTTCTGCTCCTTTTTGGCTCATGCATCATCACCAGAAATAAAAAATCCTGCAACAGGAACTTAACAATTCCACTGCGAGGCATGAATCAGAAAGGAATCCAGAGTTCTCTCCTACAGCTCCATTAGCTCTGCAGTGCTAATAAAAATTATTCATTGCTAGCAATTTTTTTGAGCAGAAAAGAGCTTTGCAGGACTTCTCAGAAAGGCATCTGCTCTAGGCATTTAAGACTTCATTTGCACGCTTATTTTGCTGTTTGTTATTGCACTTTACAGTAGTTATTGATGGTGTGAAATATGTGAAGGTGTTATGTGTAGAGCACAGCAAGCGGCATTTTGTGACTCTATTTAATGATTATTTGTCTGTTCTCGTAGGAGCATGTGTCGGTAACGCAAAATGCAAGTCAAAAAGACTATGGTGCTCAACTCTTAAAGTGCATTACAAGAGCATTTTTTCCTGCTTTATATAACAACATGTAAATGTCTTGACCTGACAAACTGGGCTTTGTTTTTTCCTGCAGATAAAACCAGAATCGTTCTGGGTTATGTGATATGGCCAAAGTGGCTAGGAGGTGAGATAGTCAGCTGAGAACCTCGGTTGTAGACAGGGAGCAGAGCAGACTCGCTTCAACCCACTGTGTCACCACCATGACTGCTGAGCAGATTTTAGACTACTGAGGCAAAAGTCCCATTAAAACCAACAGAAATTTTGCCTGAGTATGGAATGCAGAGTACGACTCTTTATTTGTTCACTAGGGGAGGAAGTAATGCCACAGTAAGAAAGCTGTTCTTGTAAGTTATTTATTGCTGAGTTTGGGGTTGGTTAGGACTTGTGCCAGGTACTAAATCACTGCAGGTCATGGAAATTTTATTTTTAAGCATTGCTCTTTTGGATGCCCCAAAAATTGCTTTAGCTGTGAATTATTCTGAAAGACCATGACCGATAAAAATGTGCGAACCATAAATCAGAGCCAACACGTCCCTGCTGGAGAACCTGAGTATAAAATAGGAAGCCAGAATCAGGACTACTAGGAAATAGGTACCTTTTTCTTTTGCAGGTACAGATAAGTGTAAATACTGAGCCCAAGTTTTCAAAGCGGCTGCCTCCATTATTCTGCAAAATCCATAGGTACCTGTAAAAAAAAATCATGTTTATGTGCCCAAGCAACTTCTCTGCATCCTCTATATATTTTGCTTTCTTCTCCCCTCTGTTCTGTGCTCTCACTTTATTGCATGTCCACAGAAAGCCTGGTTCCAGCTTATCTGTCCCACATCTAGCACTGTTGTAATGCAACCCATCTCGCAGAGTTCCTTCTGAGATGCACTAGAGACAACAAGATTGAGGTGCTCATGGACTCTTTAGGTCCTCTGCAGCTCAACTTTCCTCAGGTAAAAGCCTGAATGGAACGAGAAGGAGAGCTTGCCAGCAAAAGAGTCCAAACATGGAAGGCAGTGGATGTTTTATCCTTTCCAAGTGATTACTTCACTCAGTACACCCTGTTGCTCTGAGAGGCCTTGAGCCCATGGAAACCTGTCCAGGCAGGGAAGCACGCTACTGCTGAGAGGTCTGGATCTGTCTGCCAACAATTGACTCTTTTGTGAGTAAAGCATTTGCTGGGATTTTTACAAGGTGAGGGTTAGGAGGATCGTGCTTCTCCAATTAAGCACCTGGATTTTAGGTGGTGGATGGAAATATTAAGCAATGTGAAAATAATTCTGCTCACATGATGTGTGTCTGTGGGTGGCAGTGTTCACACCTCCACTTACAACTTCCCTTGATGTCTCTCTCAGACATGCTGGATTGTCCTTCTGAAGCACCTACCTTTTTCCACATGGTGAACGGACTGATCCTAGGGACACCGCCGAAATGAAATCTCCAAAGTTTTTGATAATGCCAAAACGTTCCTTGTTGTATGACTACTCTAGCCAGAAGTGATGGGAAAGAAAATACTCAGGTTGGTTTGTTCCATCTGACACTTCTTTCTCCTTACTTAAAAACTGCTGAGCTGAGGCAGATGCTCCTGGGAAGACAACGACTCTCTGTCTGTGAAGCTGTGTTGACAGTGTCTCCAAGCAAGTGGTACTTTGGCATTTTCTTATCAACAGCCCCAGCCAGCTCTGGTCCAGAGTGGATCCCAGCTCTGATCAGTCAGTATGAACCAAAAAGGACATGTCAGCTTCTCACTGTCATTACCTAGAACATTTATCAGTCCTTCTTGAATAACCATGCCATTCACAACCTTAAACAGGCTCTTACCCACCTCCCATCCTAGGAGGGACTAAATAGCAACTTACTCCTCTGCAGGAACCCATGCACTTGCTTGCAGAAGCAAGGATATAGCCTTGGGATGATGACAGGGAGTGCATTGTTGTAAGGAGATGGTGATGTGTAGCAGTTTAGCTACTTTCTTATCTTGTGTCACCCTGGTGATAGCAATTGGCAGAAGAGAAGAAGGGATTACAGCCCCATTGTACCTATGGCAAATGTCACTTTGGACACCTCTCCACTGAACTGTTCTCTTCCCCTCATTACCCAGCATGCTAAAGTCAGCATTCTGTGTGTATACAATTATTGTTATGCTTTTGTAGCCAGCTAATAAAGAGTTGTAGAATTCCATATTTTCAATCAACAATTTAACACATGCCCTTGTATAAGCAGCTCTTACAAGCAAGGAGCAAGTGCAAAATAAATCATTACAACAATTATTTTGTGTCTGCATGAGTTACTAAATTACTTTCTAGCTACCCCTAAAAAGAAACACCAGGAAAGATAGAGTTTGTTTCTGAGTACTTGTTTCTCTAAATTGTCAGTGAATGGACTACTTGGCTGTTGTTAAATGCATATTTTGGTGCATTACTGGGTTCTGGACCACAAAGTTCTTCCTGCTGCAAAATTAAAGCCCTTCAGCCTGAATTCAGCATAGCATTTAAGATGAATATTAACCTGAAGTGCAAGTATGTTGACCTTCATTGGAAGTTGAGGTCTTGCTTAAATATCTACCTATATATAGCTTCTATTTCAAAGCAAGAATTCAGTCATTCCTACCTGAATGGGATCCTCAGTCATGGGGTTCATGATCTCTTGGGGGGCAAATCCCATACCAAATGCAAGATTGGCTACTCTTAGTGCATGGCTGTTGGTGGGGACTGTGACATCTCCAGCCACCAGGTGTTCATTTCCTATTGTTTCATCCTGACAGGGAAAATTCTAGTCATGAAATGCCCAATCCCTGCAACTCACTGAAGTCAACAGAAAGGCTCCCATAGATGTGAAATGGACTCAGACAAAGGCCCAGTCTTATGAGGTGTTAAGTGCTTCCATTTCCATTGAAGGTATGGATGTTCAGCCAATGAAAGGATAAAGAGTGACCCTTATCATGGATAAGAAAATAATTTTTTTATCCTTTCAAAGACTGCCTAGTAATAATTTATTTTTTACATGGACGAGTGAAAGGGAAATTGAAAAGATCTCTAAATTCCTATCTCAAAGCATTGAAAAGAGTGAGAGAGTGTCACTTTACAAGAACTGATAGTTGAAGTTCTGAAGGAACAATTTCCACTCCAAATTTTCAGCCAGGTTCACTTCCTATGATGACCACAGGTTCTGTTTAGTTAGACAGAAGAAAGCTCATCATAAAACCAAACCAAAACAAAGAAAACAACAACAAAAACCCAGCAAAGAAAACAGTGATAGAAACACTTTATAAACTCTATGGACATTACCTAATCAATCAAACTTGGAATACATTGAATTCACTGTGTTCACCATTTGGATGGGCTCACAGGCAGAGCAGATATTTGTGAATGTCACAACATCACTGAAGAGTACGGTGCAGGAATCAAATACTCCTGAGGAAGAAGTCAGCTTAGATGTACGTTTCTTCATAAAGGCTTCTATTCTTTTTGACTAAGTCAGCAATAGACTTCGACAACAGGTTTCTGTAACTTGCCAAAATTTTATTAACTGGTTTAATATCTGAAGAAAAGCTCCTTGTAAGCATAAGAAAGATTCCCACCTCTCTCTGTTTGGTAGCTGAATTACACAGACATGCGGTGTGAACACCTCACTTTGATGTTTCTTTTGACTTCCAAGCCTGAGTATGCTAATATCCTCAACCATGTTGGGCAGAAATTGAGTCCTTTCTATTTCACATCTTTTTACAAAGTCATTTCATCAGACAGGGTTTTTCTGAAGTGCAGGTGCCCAGAGCCACAGAGTAGATATGCCAAATAGCAGGATGGGACCAAAGGACACTTGTATCTTGTGTTGTGGAGGTGTGCTGTGGAGTCATGGACTGACAAGTTGGGGACCTGCTAATAAGATACCTCTGCTCCTTTCCCACTCAGTGATTTTTCCTGCCCATGGAATGCAGTGAGCTGGGAGCCAAGGGAAGTGGTGCATTGTGGAGTTGGGGAAGGTGAGGATATAGACCTGCACCCAGGAATTTAGGAGCGCTCTTGTGCCTTCCAGTTTAGCTGTAATCAGAGAATGCCTCTGACCCCCTATTTTCAGTGAAGAATTAAAGGTGTAAATTTGTAGAAGTAACGCCAAATTCATGGTCACCATTTTGTGCAGTCAAGTTTTGACGCTCAGAGTTCTAATACAAATAAACACATGCAAAGTGGGCAGCAAATTGTGTGTACTGAGTAAAGGCACCTTTGACTGGAGTAGAAAAAAGAGCTTTTGCTTAGCAAGTGTTGGATGGGACTTTGCTGAGCTGGTATATTCCAGATTGAAAACAAAGCAATACACATGCCACAAATGCCCTCCTTTCCTGCTGTGAACTACTTCTACTTCTACTTCTTTGTAAGAGGATTCTCTTTTGAAAAGCTTCGTATCGGTGGTACTCAAGCACAAATTTATGATGCAACTCTCATAGCTGGAGTTCCCAGGCAAGGCCTGTTCTTCATGTGCAGCCATCTGTTCCCCATCATCATAGCTGTAAGGGTCCCTGATGATGCTTGCATGCTCTGGGTGTTGTAATTCATCACGTAGAGAAAAAGGATACCTTGGGACTGCTCTGGTAAATACACTGTTACAAAGGGAGCTGCAAAATTTAAGACCAGATATACTAGAAAAAAAAATAAGCAGTGGAAAAGAAAGGAACCTGCAGTACCTGCATCCACCTTTTTCACTTCCTAAAGCTCATTCCTTAAACTTCCTTAAGCTGATGTGTTTTGGCAGCATAGGGTACAGCAAGTTGTCTGTCTTTTCTGCCTCCAGATTCTCAGAAAAGATCCTCAACTATTCCTTTTTCCTCTCCAGTTGGTTTGAAAGCTCTGTCTCTGCCAGGTGCCACTGGTTCATCAGGATAAGGTTCCTTTTGATGACATGAGGTGCAGTGTCAGGGAGCTGCATCTTCAGCTCCTCTCGTTATGTCAAGCTGCAGAGCTTGGGGGAGCATAAGTACCTCCATGTACCGCATGGACTCCATCCAGATCATCCATCCTTTAAATAAGAGCAGGGGCCAATGACACTGCCAACGCAAACATTTTTCTCCTTTACACCTTCCCAACCCATGGATTAGTCTGTGATAGAAACAACACTTCTAGCGACACTTAATATTTTTAGACACATCTAGTAGTACTTGTCCCAACATACCAAGATGCTTGGGAAGGAAAGCTGCAATAATAAGTCAGTATAAACAACTGAGTAAAGCCTCCTGCACAGGCTGAGGTACAACCGTGGCTTCTTTTCATCACAAACCCCGGGGAGAGAGCTATACCTTATTCATTGGCAACACCACGCTCTCTCCTTGTTTCCATGCCTTAGATGTAGACAATCAGCTCCCCTATGAATTTGGCTGTTGCATCTGGCCACAGAATAGGAGAAGACAGTAGCTAGCCATCTAGGAAGACCTCTGCACACTCAAAAGGCTTGCTAGGAAACATATCCTGCCCTTGCTGCAACCCGTCATCTCTAGTCCCTGTCCTAATACACAACAAATGCAGGACTCATTTCATGGAACAGAATCAAAGACACTTGGAAGGTTTTCCAGACATTTTAACAAACATCTGTCATCTTCGTGGAGAGATGGACAAGGTGTTTCAAAAGAAACTGTTAGGAACAAGGATGGAGCTAACATCATTGTAATGTTATGTTAATGAAAAGATTTTTTAATGTGTTCATTGGCAACCTGTCTTTGCTCTCATTGAAGTCAGCACTAAAGCTCTCACTGGGAGCCTCTATGACAATGCAAAGAGAATCTGATCACACCAGAAAATGACATTTAGCATCTTGGGTGCTTGGGAATGGAGGGCACTAACAGGAACTCCAGAACAGCTGATATTTTGTATCACACTTCTTTTTCTATAAAATGTATATACACAAAAGCTTAAGTTGCTCAATTTTTTGTTTGTTAGTCTTTGTTTGTTGGGTTTTTTTTAATCTTCTCCCCTCCTTGCTTTCAGTCCACAAAGATAGAAGTAAAAACATACTTCTGAGCTTCAGCATGGAATGGTTTCTCCATGATTTAGATGAATTTCCTCCTTTTGCTTTGAGAACAAAAGTTGATGATACATTTCCTCCTGCAGAAAATGGGGAAGGTAACTGGTAGATGGATGATGGCAAAATATTTATCTAAACAGGTCCCTGGGTTCCATATTCCTGATGTGAACTTCTGAATATTCATACCTCCTTGCTTGATCCGTAGCTGAAGGAAGGAAGGAAAATTATGAATAAAGACAAAAAAAGCTCTTTTCAAAAGAAATGTAAGATAATGCCACAATGTGTGCCTGCAGATGTGTGCGGATGGGGGAGACAAGGAAAGACTGATATCATGAGAGAGGAAAAAAAAAGAGAAAAGAAGACACACTGGATGCTGTGCAACCCTGTTTCTCATCCCTGTTTTGGGAGAAGGATCTGCTCCTTTTACTGCCTTGAGGAAAGATCTCAGGGAGCCAATGTTTACATCAACACTGTTGATTAAGACATTTAATGTAGGGACATCATCACACTTAATGTAAGGACACTGGCACTCTGTAGTATATATACCTCTCTTTCTATATATATATCCCTCTGTAGTCAAGGGATAAAGACAGGCACTCTATGAGCCTGATGTGTGCTCTGAACTCCCAACCTCTGAAGAGGGTGTTCTGGAGATCTCCACCTCCCCCCTGACTGTAGAGGGGTCCTCAGCTGACCAAACTCTCAACTTCTGTGTTTTGATTTCTGACAGATTTGTGACTCTGCAGATGCCAGACTTCTGCTCCAGTCTCAGCCCTTTCCCTTGGGAAACACTAATGATGAAGATCACAAAGCCCCAGTCTCCCAGTCCTGAAGTACACTCACTTTGGGAATGCTGACTAAGCTGGTTTTCATTTCCCAGGTGTATTAACACAAGCATCAAGTCAACAAGCTGGTGTTCCTTAACTTCCAACATCAGGTAAGAAAGAGTCTGCAAAAAAAATATAAAAAAATCAGTCTATCTATCATCTGCATCGATTTTACAGTAGGCTGGGACAATTTGTGCCAGGTAAGGAGCCTGACCATAGACTTATTTTCTGAAATAAAGGTTTAGCTCTATGTTCAAACCAAGTATACTGCCTTAGTGCTTCGTCAGACACAGCATGGGGAGGAAATGCACAGCAGAATCTTCTGTCTTCAGCCCAAAGCTTCTCTGGCTAAACAGGATCAAAAATAAGTTACAAGTTCTCTGTAAAAGAACATAACAAGACAAAATAGAGACACAAGGAGAGGATTTTGAGAGGTATAAGTGGTGCTGAAACAAAAGAAGTCTTGCTGAAGGTATTGGATGTCTTTCTGCTCTTTGTACCTTCAGAAACCTTCTTTATCTATAATAAACTGGTCCCAGAGCATCAGTCAATCAACAACAAAATCGATTTGTAGAAACTTGTCAAACTTTTCCATGAGGTGATTTTTATGGGAAAATAGAAAATAGTTTTTGTTTCAGATTTTCAAGGGAATCTGAAATATTTCAATGAACTTTCATTTTACTTCGCCTGCAGAAATATTTCTGTTATACCTTTCATCAAAAGAATGAATTGAAAATGTTGGTAGCTATTTTTTTTTGGTATGGAAAGAAACATAAGCTAATGCAGTAGTTTGAAATATTTCTATGAGCAGGCTGAAAGTGATTTTTTTTTCAGTTCTTGTGACAACATGCAAATACATTTTATTATTCTTGGTGAATACAACCTTACCAAAGTAAAAGTAACAGGTTCATACTGGTGTGCCAAGGGACAGCCATGAAACATCACAAGGAGGATGAAATCTGCCAGCCTGAACATGCCAATTAGCAATAACCAAACAAACTCTCATTTCCCAAAGTACATACAAAAGCAAAACATCAGGAAACCTTAGTTATCATGTTGAAACTGCTCTCCAATGCCAAATTTCTGCCCTCAACATGGGTTTATGGAGACTGTAGCAGGACCAGAAAACTAGTTTTGTGAAAATGCTGCCAGAAAAGATCCTGCACATAATAATGCAAATATGGTTTTTATCACCATACAAAACTCCTTTGGATAGTGCTGGAGGCTACCTCAGTGACTTGTGAGATGACGCTTTCTTTATTACAAATATTCTCATGAACACAGAAAGTAGTATTTGCAGTTCATGTGGCTTGGGAGAAATGGCAGTAACTTGGCTGCCTTGGCCCACTGAAATCCTGTGGCTGACCAAAGTGCGGTTATTTTCTAATTGCCAGTGGAAGAGTGCAGAAAGAAGCCAAAGAC
>NW_009260339.1:128062-139989 GCF_000687185.1 Egretta garzetta
CCAAAAAAAAAAAATGCTGAACTGTAGCACATCTGGGAATGTATATGAATATATATTGTATATGAATTCTGTCAAGTTCTAGATCCATGATCCTTAAAACTGAGATCCTGGCTTTAGCCGGTGTACATATATGTGTGTGTGTGTGTGTGTGTGTGTGTATGCGTAAACACTAGTGGTGGTAGTAGACAGCCACCAGCAGTTCCTATCTGCTGATAAGTTATCATCCTGATAAAGAATGAACTCTTTCTTCCTCTTCATCATCCTTCCAAACATCAATGTCCAATCTGACACCACCTATCAAAGATATGTTGTGGGTTTTTCACTTCAGACACTTCTCTGGAAAGCTAACTGAAAACATTTCTTGTCTCCTCCTCTGGTTGTATAAGCAACCGCAGCAATTATATAACTGCTGAAGAGCCAACCTCCTTTCAGGACAAAATGTACACAAAATAATTGAAAAAAACAACAGGACACCCAGAATATGCATTTTTCCCGAGCAGTTAACCTGGTGCATTCCACCATACAAATAAAAGCTAAGCAAAAGCTCTACTATGATCAGAAGCAAATAAACTCGCTGCACATCATGGTCTGGCTGCATTTAGACAAGAAAACCTCTCCCACCAAATCCAAACTCTGCAATCCTTGCATAAATCAATGACATCATCTTTGGTGAGTCACTGCCTACAATATTTATATTCAGCAGGCTGTTTCCCTTGTGGGAAAGTGTCTGTACTGCTGAGACCCATAGCTCATTCTGGTCCTTGTACAGGAGGTAAAGAGGATGTTCTCTCACCTTGCCTTAATTTCACACACTTTGCACAATATCCCAGTAGGATTTCTTTTCTCGGTTTCACAACATTGAACAGTTCTTTCTCTCCTGAGAAACTTCATCTTGTGCTGTCTAGGGGATAGCATAAGAGAAGAACATGTGTGAGTGTGCTCATGATCCTGTGTGTGACATGAATCATCTTGGTAGACTGTTTTATCATGACACACTCAGATAACACGAAGGCTGAAAGATAAGCACTTATTAAACATGAGATAGCAGTGGTGCGTGCAATATTCATTTTGCTTCAGTCTGTGAAAGAGTGATGATGCATTTTTTCATTACATGCTTATACACCTTTTCTCAAATACTCTCTTACACATTTTTGTTATGTTTTCCCATTACCCAACCTGGTCACCCCAGGCTCCCTTTATAGTCAATAAGAAGAAACAGGAATTTCTGCCGTGCAATTCATCTCATCTGAAAATAGACATCTAAAGTATGACAGCTGAATCCCACTTGAGAAGAACCCTTCAGTCATTTACACCTGTATAAAATATAGCCACTTGGCTTGATTCAGCTCACAGAAAATTGCCCTGAGTGAATGGCAAGATAAAGGACAATCCAACTCATCCATCTCCATCCCTCTTTAAACTTCATGGCTGTAATGTGTCTTCTCTCTAAGATATTTCCAGTAGATGAAAAAAAACCTCCAAACTGGCGGAGAAAATTGTAAGCAATTTTCCTCATTTCTGTAAATCATTGAATGCACCTCATTATCTTTATGAAAGGCTCCATTTTCTGAATTTGTACCCATTCTTGTTTTCCTGTTTGGGCTGTTAAACTTCTGCAGCACAAGGAATGCTACATGCTTCTCTCCCCCTTTGCACTGCTGCTCTTCTCCTTGATTTAAAATTTCCATTGTCACTTCCCTGGTGAAGAACTCTCTGGCAATAGACTCTAGGTTATCTGATTTAAAAGCAGTCACAGCTTTGTCTTGTGGCCTAATGGTTTAAGTAAATTATTGTACATCAGATCTTGCCATTTTTTAAGTTTATTGATGAAACAACTTTTCTCTTCTCCCTCTGGCTCAACCTGCATTTTTGCTGTTACCCAGCTCATCAACAGCATTATTGGTATAAAATATGCCATCTAAGGGACAATTATAACCCATTTAATAATGATTTATATTCCTGCAACTTTGTAGTCTCAAAGAATTTTAGTCAAAGCATAATGATTCCAGATTTACACCAGAAGAACTGAATTCAACATCTGGCTCAGAATTTCATGCAGAGTAAAAATGGTTCAAACTGTGAAGCTTCTGTGTGCATGTGCTGGGTGAGGGGGAAGTGCAAGAAAATGGGTGTCTTTCTGAAATGGAAACACCAGGCAATTTTATAATTCTATTACTAAAAGCTGGGAAAGCAAGTTGTGTCTCCCACACCCAACATAAAATTATAAACCCAAAAATACGATGTTCATCTGACCCTTTAAATGCTATCTCAATTATTTTCTGTCTATGGTATTTATAGCATATCTGTCACTGCATACAGGCACCAGCTGCATAACCACAGCTATTTGGATATGATCAAGTTAAAGCCATAGGACTAAGAGTAGCAACTGCTAATTCTATTATGACTCCCACTGCCCACAACAATGTGATGCTCACAGAGATACATACACACGTACTAAAAATAAATCCTGATCTTCAAATGAACAACCAGTGCTGCCTCTTTGCAAGCGGATGGGTCTTAAACATCAACCACGATTTCAGATCTCAGGCACTTTTAAGCACAGATAATGCATATCATGTGTTGAATCCAATGCAGAGCATTTCTGGATGCACACAGTATGGCTTACAAGGAGCTTAGGCTTTGTTCATACAGCCTCTTCTAGCTTTGATTGCCCTTGTTAAAGGGAATACCATTCCCAGCCTGCCCAAAAAGTGTGTCAGAACCCCACTTACCAGTCAGATCTGCCAGCTGTGCTGCTCATGTAACTGCTCCCCATCTATTTCATCCAAAGCCTGGCATGTAGAAACATACTGACATTTCAGAGGGAAAAAATAGGGAGGAGTAGGAGGGGCCTGGAGTTGAAAAAATGAAGTATTTTATATTATGAATCCCTGCAAGTGACTACACTTCCTCTGCAGGTGTCTTCTATTCACAGGTTTCCTTGAAGCAAGAATGTCAGCACATGCCTGGCCAGGAGCAGGACATATGAGGTAGCACTTCTGTCTTATGTGGCATGGCATGGCACAATAAGGGCCTCTCCTGGCAAAATAGGAGTGAAGAAGCATTGTTCTGTCTGTCCTCCTTTCCACATGAAGAGATGGTGCATTCATTTCAGACAGGTGAATACTCAGATTTTGTTTCAGAGGAGAACTTCATAGCATTTCCAAAGACCTAGACACTAAATATGTCTTGGACATATCAGCTGCTGGTGAAATCAGCATACCACCGTTTTGACCTAAAAGATATGTCTTGAGCAAAGATCAGGAAAATAACCTCACCTACTGGAATGAGGCAACTCCTCTTGTTTACATCATAGGGGTTTGCATTTATATTTTGAGATATAACTATGGAAAACCAAGGCTAGCTTGGGGCAAGCTGCACAGAAGTGCTGCCTGTATCTCATGAGCTTTGGTTGTCCACAGGGAGAAACAGGCTGTTGACCTTGTGCAAGTGTGAATTCAGAGAATAAGGCGCTGCCTCTTCACACAGAGATCCCATGCTCCCCATTAGCCTGAGAAGTGGTGTCCATTTTCCCATGACTTTGTAGGAAAAACCGCTAGGACAGGCTTGAAGGCACCTGAATTGAGGTCCTCATGAGTGAGTGAACAGTCTGTGGAGTTATTCAGTTCCTGGAGGCAGATATATATACCTGGTCAGCTGAATAACTGCAGACTCCATTTGGTTCTTTGTCTAGATCTCTGTTGTCTTTCATGAGAGTTTAGACAGCTCACTTACATGTGGACACCGACGTATAAACACCTGAACTGAAGTGGTGAGTAGAAGCAGATTATATATACGTGCTCTTTGCATGTCCTTTCACCAAACCCAGGTGAAAGACCCTGTCATCTGCAGAACAAATCTTCACAGGGCTTACCCTGGGAATGGAAATTATTTCCTCTTGCCCTCTGAGAGAGGCTACAGCCAGATCTGCCACAATCTGGCATCTTGATATCACAACAAGGTCTGCCAGGAGGCACTGGGATAGAAGTCAGTGCTCTCTAAGCCATAGAGAAGCAGCGAACTGTCTTTACTTAGCATGCCACAGGGTTCTCCAATCAGTAACGTCATCATACACAGCATAGGTCATGAAGGTGTTTTTGACTCCTTCCTGGGTGCTGAAAAATACAGAAGATAATGACTTCAGGCAACATACAGGGAAAATCATCCAATCCAGCTCCCTCTGAAAATGATCCTGCAGTGATAGGGCTGAACACAGGAGAAACAGAAAGCGGTGCCCAGCATTCTCTAAACTTCTTGCCTTTATAAAAGCAATTTTCATGGAACAGTAAAGAAATTGAATCAATCCCTGTCAAGAAGTCTTTGGAGTGGTGGGCTAAGGGGAATGTGGGGAGCATGCAGAAGTTCCTCTGTGCTTTCTCTAGGAGGTATGGTTCCTCAACCAGAAACACAAGTGGAAAAAAAAACCATGCGAGAAAAGAAAATGTAGTCA
Source organism: Egretta garzetta (assembly GCF_000687185.1). Taxonomy (NCBI): domain Eukaryota; kingdom Metazoa; phylum Chordata; class Aves; order Pelecaniformes; family Ardeidae; genus Egretta; species Egretta garzetta. The sequence goes on from NW_009260339.1 coordinate 132,513, forward strand.
CAGAATCACAGAATGGCAAGGGTTGGAAGGGACCTCGGGAGATCATCTAGTCCAACCCTTTAGCCTTATCTCTTTAGAGAGCCTTACTTCTTCACGTGTGTTTATCCTAGGCATTTTCAACTCAGTGCAGAGCTCTCTGCTCCTTCCCTGTTGATAAAGAAGATCCATAGATATTCCAGATAAGAAAACTAGGCAGAAGACCACAAGCAACCATTCCTCAGAGCATGTGTGTAGCCTGTGTCCCTCTGCACCTTCTGCACTTGAGCAACTTCCAGAGGGCCCAGACAAGATCCTGGTGTGTCAGATGCTACAAAAACCTGCTTAAAAAAGAATCACTGGCCCAGTGGGAGGAGGCAAAGGCTGAGAAAGAAAGAAAGTGTAGTTGGCATGAGTTTAGAGGAGTGGTTAAAACCAAGGTTTCAAAAGTAGCTTTTGGGTACCCAGTTTGAAATACTTCAAAGGACCTGATCACCAAGTATTTTAAGCTGAACAGGTAAAACCACTAGAAGTTTTGGAAAACCTTGACCTATACCACTGTGTTATGATAAACAATATTTACCCTTACACTGGGAACATTCAGCACTAAATGCTCATCTCTTAATGTCCTTCCCTACATTAAATGTCACTCATCTACCTAGTGAAACTCCTGATAGAGACAGGTCCTGTCATGATTGCTTTCTTGAGCTGAGATACTAATGGCACAAAGCAGCCAGTAGTAAATTTAAATATCTTCCCAGTGCAGCTACTGAGGTTGATCTCATTTGCAATCCTTTCCTGATGGCCCTATAAGCATCATCAAAGCAGCATAAAAACTGCAGAGGAAGTGGTAGAGGTATATTCAGGCTACCCACAGAGTTCTTAAATATATAGAATCATAAAATCACTTAGGTTGGAAAAGACCTTTAAGATCATCAAGTCCAACTGTTAACCTAACACTGCCATTCCTCCACTAAACCATGGCCCTAAGCACCTTGTTTACCCGTCTTTTAAATACCTCCAGGGATGGGGACTCCACCACTTCCCTGGGCAGCCGGTTTCAATGCTTGGAACTGGATTCAAGTAGCTCTGGGTAGCAGGCAGGCTGAATGGCACATTGCTCTGAGATATCATACATGTTGCAAAGAAAAGATTTGCAATTCATTTCACTTACCTTTGGCCTTCTAAAAGTCATGCATGTAGACAGAGCTAATTGCCTAGAGTCCTTTTATAGACTATGAGAGAAAGGTATTTTCAGAAGGTGATTCGTCCTCCCCATCCTACCCCAGAGGCGAATCGCCTGTATGAATGGCTGTCAGCCTCCGGTGACTGCACGAGGAGCTGAGGCATGGCTTATCCTAGATGCATAAGTCTTTAGATGGGAGGAGTCATCCCAGCCAGAGTTATACAGGTTGAATATGAGCCCATGTACCCTGCCCAGAAGAGTTCACCTGTATGCATTTCTTTATATCTAATAGAAAATGCTTATATCTGTCCGTCCTCTTCCTCTGCATTCTGTTGTATTTTGGCTACATCTATCATTACATTTCTCTTCCCATTCTCCTGGCATTAATGCAGTAAGGCACTACCGGAGAAATACAGTTGTACTGCGGGAAGAAGGAGGAATAAAACATGCTGTGTGCAAACCCATTTTGGAGGCTGAGAGCAGAAAATCAGAGCACAGGCAGAACAGCCTGAGTGTTTCTGGCGTGCTTGCAGGCACAACACAAGTAAACATCTGAAAGACAAAACTACTATCGGCTCAGCATAGAAAGCAAGCTGCCAGATCCAGACAAAAAATGAGTGTGAGGCCCAACCTAAGCATGTGTGTGCTTGCTGAAGAGAGCCAGGAAATCTCTACAAATGTCGCCATCCACTCTGGTTTGATATACAGGCCCCAGAGGCCAAGAACTTGACTCCTGGATCTTTTTTGTGCAAACTGTGACACCTCAGACGCACATCAAGAGCTTTCTATATGTTTTGGCTCAATATCTGCTCCCAGTTATGTTGGTGGAAGGAACTTCAGATTCACACCAACCTAACAGAGTTTATTTTGCCATCTGTCTGTGTTTAGTCTTCATATTAATAATTAAGGCAAGCAATGCAGATTGGGATGCAAATTCTTTCCTGAGGAACAGAGCTGTGCGCCGTGCAAACCACCTAGCAGCCACTGAAACTGTTGTTTCAAAAATTGCTAGCGAGAAAGCTCGCTACTTATTTTTCCATAAGTATCAGCACTTCTAGGATGTCTATGGCCATGGGCCTGTTATTTAAAATTTCTGCTGAACAAGAGCATGCCCAAAAAGTAATGGTTAATAACATGCTGTGTACTTTGTGAGGGTTTTTTGAGCTATAAATATACTCTCTGTGGTCTGTTCACAAAATCATCCTTCCTGTCAATGAAACGGGGCCACAGAGAGGCGAGTTGCATGAGTTTCCCCTGATGGAGTTTTTCCCAGCCCATGCCACAGGGTGGGGTTATTTGCACAGAGGCCCTTTCACTGGCTCAGGAAACCCTTCCAGTCACGGCTACCTCCTTCAAAAGGATCGTCGTCATTTAGTGTGGCCTTGGCTCGCGGGTTTCCTGCACCCAAGAGAGGGGTGGTGGGTCACCATCGAGCCAAGAAGGTCTCAGTCAGCCATTCGCCACTTTCTAACACAGGTTGTCCAAATGAACAAGTCTGTTTTATGATACGCAACATTTGAAATGCCAGAGGGGAAAGGTGAACCTAGCAAAAGGAAAGGCGTTATGAGTCTCACAGACAAATGCATCTGTGACCACCGATGTGGGATGTCTTTGCCTCTTCTGAGTTGTTTTCTGATTTACACTGAGCACAAGCCACTCGACTTCTATAGGGATATGACTCAGCTCTGAATTTTGGCACAGGCTGCTCAGAATTAATTATAATGGTGAAGTGCGGAGCTGTGGGGGCCCCAATTCTATTGATAATCCTCCTCACCATGTAATCAGCTTTTAACCCCCTTTGGCCCCCATTACAAAAGTCCCCATCCAGGACCAGTACTTCTCTTCTGGAGGATAAAATACTTCAGTTTTTTCCCAGGTCTCTTTACCGAAATTCTCTATAATAAGAGATTTCAGAGAGAAATTGATAAATCCATACTAAAGGGAGGGAAAATATTAACCTCATGGAATAAAAGGATAAAAACAGAGGTCTTGAAATGCTAGTTAAAATGTAATGGCAAGCCTCTAAAGAAAACAGCAATGCCTCATTTTTGTGTACATTTGTTATTTTAATAGTGCTGCTCATTTTGACCCCTGGTCCTAAATTCTTTGCATCAGTAATTCAAGTTTCCATAAAGAAAACAGTAAATTTTGAAGCCACAGTGTAATTAAAGACAGTTACAAGAAAATAATCTCTGTGTAATTTGAATCCTTTCAGAACCAATATGGCTAAACTATTGACAGAATAAAGAGGGGAAATTAATGGATCTCATATCAGACTTGAGTGAAAGGCAACTGCTTTGTTTGGGAAAACCACACAGCAATTGGTATTTAAATCTGACTTACAAAGCTCTCTATTGAATTTTTTTAAAGTATTCTCTCACTGCATATTTTTATCTTAAGCAGTGATATGAAAGAAGCTTTCCATGGCTTGGCTGTCTGCTTGCAGCTTCTCCAAGGCAGGCGCTCTCGGCCCGTCGCAGCAACCAAGTTGCTCCTGCTTGTTGCTGTTCCGGCACACCGACTGTGAGTTTCTTTTCTTCTTTGTTTCTTTTATTATAGTACATCAGTTTTGAATGTCTAGAGGCCATGGTACACAGGACTGAGAGATCCACAGAGAAACATAAACCCCAGCCTTTTTCTTTCTATGTACCCTCTCCCAGGAGAGCAGGGCATACTGCTCTGAAGAAAACAAAGAGAAAGGTGGTTTTGCTGCTCTGAGTCTGAACTAAGTGTTTTGATGTGAAAACATGAAGTTTCTCAGGTGATGTTGGGAGAGGTGGTGTTATTTCTCGTAGAGTAGCCTCAGTTTTGGAATCCACAGATTCTGGAAGTAGGCTGCTCACTTCTTTGAGTACTGCTCTTAAGCCAGCTCAGACACCATCCATCTGCGTGGGTCTCAGGGCTTGCCCAGGCAGCCAAGCACAGCCCAAAAATCTCACTGTAAGGCATCGTACATTATCAGAAGCAGAAAGACCAAATACTGCATTTAAAAAGGCAAAACTTGCGCTGAGTCTCTTAATCCTGAGATCTCTCCTAGGTTACTTCATTTCTTCCCATCTTCTGTTTCCCTTAAACCCCCTAAAGTCAACAGATGTGCTCCAGGTCTACCGGAAGGAGATCAGACTCTGATCTTTCATATCTCATTTCAGGGTAGAACAAGTCTTAAATCTTCTCCTGAGGAACGGGAAGTGTGGTGGGATGCTGCCATAACAGCTTGTCTGCAGAAAATGCCATATTGTGATGTGCAAGTATCCCCTGACAGAGGGGTACTTTTGCAAGAGCCCTTGGACATACTTGTGTGAATAGAAAAACAGCAGCAGTTCTCATATTCTCATGGCATTCATGGAGATTCTGGTTTTGTGAGTAATTGCTCTTCCAGGAACGCTATCAACAAATCCTTAGGGCCCAGGTTACATGGGAGCATCAGTAAAAACCAACAGCCCTGCAGGAAGACAGCAGCAAGGTCTGTGGAAATCTGACAAAAGTGTGGGACAATTTTTTCTTTCAGAATTACGCCACTCGAGGGCTTAAAGCCAGTAGGCTTAGAGGCAGGCAGGCTGGGCTAATTCTGGACTTCTTGGGAGACTGATTTAATTCCTAGAAGCAGAGCTGTGTCCGCTGAAGCTTGGCTCCAGACCATCTTTTCCAAAAGCAGTCAGGCACCAGTGCAATTGTCAGAGTCACCTAACTCCCACTGATGCTAGTTACGTGCTTTTTGAAAATCCCACTAAGGGCGACTGCAAATCTGGCCCCGAGTATACTCACTTCAGTTTATTCAGCTGTAATTACAGGTCAGCTCTGCTCACACTGGAGTCCTTCCACTGAGCTGCTCTCTTTCCTGGCACAGACCTATATCACTGAGGTGAAGGGGGCAAAAATTAATCCTGCATATTGGAAACTGAAAAGTGAAGCTATTGAAGGGTAAGAATGTGACAAAGCAGTTCTCTACAGTGAAGTGATACTAAAGCTAGCTCTAACTTAGGAACAGCATGGAGTATTTTATTGTTGATCAACCCCCTTTTCCCTTTGCTGTTCCCCACACGAGTATCTGGAGACGACGGTACTGTTTGTCAGCTACCAAGGACGCAGTGTCATACATCAAACCACAAGCAAGCCCAGACTAAGAGCTTGCGTGCGAGTAGTCCCGGCGCTGATGTTATACCTGGGCCTTATTAATGCAGGGAACCTCATTAATCTGAACACTTTGGGACCATACAAACATTTGAATTAATGAAATCTCCCTTTGCAGATGTGTATTCATAACCAGTGCAAAGACATATTCCTTTTTTTTTTCCTGTAAATGAGTATTTTGGCATAAAACAAAGCAGAAAAACCTCAAGAAGTTTAGTATGCATGCACTAAATATAAACATACCCCTGGAAGACACAGGAGCAGCTGATGCAGGAGCAGGTTAGCTTTTGACTAACTGAGCTGCTTGGATTATCAAATTCTGGAATAACAGCATTACAGGCCCCAAGAAGCTGGAAACCTCATCTGTTGATTCTCCTGAGCCTTGAAAAGAACTTCAGAATCAGGTCAGAAACTCTTAGCTCAGGCCTATCTCAAGATTGAACTTCTGAATCTTCAAATCCTGCTTATTATTTTTAATCAATCTCTGTATTTTCTGTGCCTGAGAGTGCATTGTTTCTGGCAATGACATTACTTTGTCCATTTGTTTCCAGACATAGTCAGAGGCAAGTGGTCAGCATCTCAGACATGATTTACTGAGGTCCCAGTGTCCCCTATGATGTCATGCTTATTTATTTCCTAAGCAAATCATCTCCCTGGTAGAATAAACTCATTTAAAAAACTAATGTTAATTGGAAACTGCCAAACAAACACTTGTGAATTAAGGAGCCTAGAAGTGAATAACCGATAGGCGTACTGGCTGGCTGTTGGTGAAGCAGAACAAAACGCTTCCCTTTCCCTTTCATCCCTGTTCTCTGGCTGATCAGAGAAATAAGGGCTGCAGAATAGCTAGGAATGAACTGCCACCGTGTGGCCAAGGGACAGTTTTAGCTACCTTTCTAGAAATCTCCTCCCAAGAGCTGTTGCTCTAAGTGATAGTCCCCAGCACTTAGAAAGTTTTCTGCTCTATCACACGTTCCACTTCCGCAGCACTGGTAGTGCCTCCCTAGCAGTAGCCATAGGCTTCTGGGCGAGGTCTTGCTCCCTTCTCAGTCTTGCTTTAATAAAAGGGCAGAACACATCACTTTCAATTCCATAAATGCTTTTTATATTTTCTCTAACACGTCACCTCAACTTCTGACAGTGGTCAGGGTATCATGATCACTGAGCCATTCAGGTGATGATACCTGGTCTTGCCTTAAAAAAGATGGATATTTTTTTAATATGACAAGCCTGTTAGTAGAAAACTTTTTACCACGCAGTAAATTACTGCTGATCAAGTAACAGACTCTACCCTCCACTTCTCAGCTTGGTCTGAAGCAGCTGGGCTTACATATTTTGGTTTGCCATCAAAATTCTTTCAGAATAACATGTTTTTCTAGTCGTTAAACTTGGGATAAGTCAAGAGTCATTCCACCGACTTGATGCAACTTGGTTACACTTTACCATGGGCATAACTGAGAGCTACAGGCCCAAAAAGTGGCAAAAGCCCATTCAACACAGCCTGCAGTGGCTGGCCAACTTCGTGCTGTTCTTGCCTCCTTCTGGACCTGCTCCACCACGGCAACAGAACAGGCGCTCTCCTGAATTTGCCCAAGCAGAACTACAAACTGGCCCTACAGCTGCAAAAGTTTTGAAGACATCCACTAATCTAATATTAGTTAATCTAATATTTTTTATACACCCCGTTCAGTCTGGAGCAGCAGATAACTATATATTTTTGCTACGTGTTACCTTGGAGGACTTCCTGCATTACTTAATGCAGTGATGACACCTTCTGCCTTCATTGTAACATTATGGCACCAAAAGATTCAAACCAGAGTGCACATCTTGTCCAGCTGCCAATTTTCCATTAGCTGCCTATATTTCTTCTGTTTCTGCCAAAGACGCTTGCAATTTCAGCTCACTTATGTGCATCATGATTACACCAAGTTGCTCAACACGAAAGGGCAAAATGATTTTGAATCCCCCAGGACATGATTTCTTCAACAGACTATGTTTCTCCTCAGTTACTGGATTCTTGTACAGAGTGTCTTTAGCAGTCTCATGGACAGCTGTGGATGTGGCGGCACAGAAATTCATAGCCCCTTCAGAGCTAGTGCTCAGCGATGACACTAGCTAGAGGAATTTGAAGTGCCCCTGTACTTCAGCTGAGCTGAATTTGAAACAGCAAAATAAGAGATGCTC
>NW_009260339.1:140059-148975 GCF_000687185.1 Egretta garzetta
CCTTGATCGATAGAGTTCCTGGTTGATGCACTTCATTAGCAGGGCCTGGGGGCATGGCTGAAAGAGCTCAGTATAATAATCTCAGCAAGGGATCTAGGTCATACAGTGCTCTGCTGGTCATGAATAATTCTTCTGTACAATTTGCATTGTCAGAGAACCTAGAGTAGGTGCTTAATTTCAACCTTGCAAAGCCTGAAAATAGCTGCGTGTTGCAACAAGGTCATTTAGAGGGCCTACCCAAGGCAGAGAGAGGCCATTTAGCGTCCATGCAGAGAGATCTGCCTCCAAAATCCTTAGGCGAACAATTCAGAGCAGCTGAGGAGCACCTTTGTAGGGCAACCGACTGCTCCTGGAAACCACGTGGAAAGCTGCCTGTGTCAGGCAGGGACATGGTTCTGTCTCGGGGCAATACAGAGGGTACTGCTATCCACACTACACCCTTCTCTGAGGAGGCAGCCAGCACAGGGGATGGAAATGCTTCCTTTTCCTATCTCCTGTTCCCTTTCCTCTCAACTACCATGTTCTAGCATAGGTAGCACAACACCCAACCTCTGTGTTTGAACCCTCAGCTCCCAGCTCCCCAGAGAGTGCCCCAAGATGCTAGGGCCACTCTCCATAGGTCTTCTGGAGCTGAGCTGTGTCCAGTGAAGAGCTCACAAGGGCTAATATGCTAGGAGAAAAAAGATGCCTGCATTTATGGGAGAGGAGGTAGAAAACATTCTCAGAGAAGAAGTAAGTGCTTTATTTTACTTGCTTAATTGAAATTTCTTAAGATGATAACAGGCTTGAAGTGAGATTTAAGAAAAGAAAAAAAAAAATCAGAGAATGCAAATTGAAATTACAAATCTGTTTTCCCCCCTCTGTCTCTTATTCATAAAAGCAAACACATATTTCACACTGGAGTTTTCTGGACAGCAGGGAGACACTTACCCTCTGTCACAGCAGATGACCAGAGATATCGCTGTTTTACAGGGACAGGCAAGAAATGACAGGGAAGGTCAAACACGCCAAAGCAGTCTGGTTCTGCACATCACAGTGCATCCTTAAAACAATAGCAAAAAGATCAGCTACTCCAATGAGTAAAACCTTGGCACCATGAACACGAAGCACAGCCCAGGTAGAATACCGTTGGAATCCTTTTCTTCTTCTTTCATCAGTATTTTAATTATGCACATGCCTAATTCTGTTACAGTAACCCTAAAAGATGGTGAGGTTTTCTGTCAGCATCCACTCATGTCACAGGTTCTAGTAGCAAAAGGGTGACCACACACTCAGTAAAAATTTTCCTCGGCAACTTCAGTGTGAGATTCTGCTTGGAGAGGGGTTTCAGGATGACACAGTTGCCAAAAATGTGCAGGTTTTGGCCTTAAATGATCACACGTCGAAGGCAGAACATTTTTAAAGACAGTTATGATGTTCAGTTCAGGGCAGTCAGGACAGGACTGGGGAGGGACAAAGGCACCAACACTCTCTTGATAGAGAATACAGACTAATCATGAGAAGCACCAACAGCAGGGAAGCAAAACCTCGACCTTCGTTTAAACTCTTCACGAAGACGTATCAATGTTGGTTAAACTGGTCATTTCAGAGAGGATACGGACTAGACAAAGAGTGGCAAAAGCACCTCCAGAATTCAGGTGCTACAGAAACTATTCACCCCTCCCCTTCCTGAATACCACTAACATAGAATCATGGAATTGTTTAGGTTGGAAAAGACCTTTAAGATCATCAGGTCCAACCCTTAACCTAACACTGCCATTCCACCACTAAACCATGGCTCTAAGCACCTCATTTACCCGTATTTTGAATACCCCCAGGGATGGGGACTCGACCACTTCCCTGGGCAGCCCATTCCAATGCTTGACAACCCTTTTGGTGAAAAAATTTTTCCTAATGTCCAACCTAGGAAAAATAAAAAGAACCTAAAAAAGAAACAAAATATTTTAATCAAACAGGAGATGCCAGCTCTGAATGGAGGAATATGTGGGATTTTGGCACTCTCCTGTCTCGTGACAGAAAGTGTCCTAGATCAGTGAGATCTAAGAGAGGTACTTCCACTTCGTGGCAGAAATACTTTTTGAATCACTCAGTCCCAAAGACTAGGAACACAAATCAGCAAGAATTGCCATCTGCCAAATATTCTGTGTGCTGGGCAGAAAGTTTATGGTGGTTATGATATATCAGGTGGGTTATATTGATGGCCAGTGCTTTTGGAAATGTATCCAAGCCTGTGGACACAAAAGCTACTGAATGTAGAAACAAGAAATCACCAGTGAATCACCAGCTGGTCATACCAGTGCTGCCAAGATCCGTCTGTCACAGTGAACCAGCGACTGAACACCAGATGAAATAAATTAGAGTAAGCAAAGGCTTGTTCCCAAACATCTCAGCAAATTCTTAAGACAAACCATAAGCTGGGGGATGTGGCTCACACTGATGCCGTGATATAAATGGTATTGCCCTATCTTCAGGGCCATAGGCCAGTATTTCCATAGGGTGCTAACTCCTTGTCACTCTCTATGTGTTTTTACATTGCTGTACACCAGTAAAACTGGCAGAGTATGGGGCTTAACAATTCCAAGTAGCACATGGAAGACATATCACCTCCAAGATGAAAGAGCCTGAAGAGGAACACTTCTAGACTGTATTCTTCCTAATATATGGTCTTTAATGATGAAGTAGCGGAATTCCAGGTATTGGGTATAATCTAATGCTGATGCAGTGGATTTGTCTGCAAATTGTCTTCTGCCCTTGAGAGCAATCTTTGCTCCGATTTATTCACAAAGTGTTCTTCTCCAAGGCATTAAGCTTTTCTAGTGTACACTGGGATGTCTAGATTCGGCAACTGGGTGTTAAAATTGGTGAAAACTAACAGGTGGTGCAGCCATATGAAAAAAGTTGTAGACATTTGTGCATGCCGTGAATCCCTTGATGTTGTATCCCAGGACAGAAGCACTTCCAATAGCAAGCAGAGTACAAGATAGCTTTTTTTTTTGAAAACACACTGGAACAAGTCCTCAAAACACAGGTTTCTAATGCTGATGCCTTCACTGCAGCTTTTTTTGCTCGTACCATAGCCTGCTTGTACCTCAGTGCTGCTCTATACTCTCAGATCACAGACTCAATGATGGCACGTACAAATTTTCACATGCAAAAAAAGGAGAAAATTCTGCTTCACTGCTCCGAAGTTGGAAACACTGGTGTAAAAGCTCCAACATATTAGCTGAATTGCTTGAATTGCTTTGCAGTACTGGAGTCAGAAGAAAAATTACTGCACCAGGCAATCTCTGAATCATTGCTTTCAATGACAGCACTAGAAAAAAGGTTTGTCAAGTTGGAGTTCCCCCCAAGCTGAATGACAAAGCAGTGTTGTTAGGCACAATGAACTCAGTGAGTTAAACCCTCATATGAGTCCAACGCTGGAATAGCCATGGCTTAAAATATGTCCCACACAAAGAACCTTTGGTGACTGCACATGTCAATTCTAGAGTGTAAGAGTTGGGTCAGAGGTAAAAAAAAAAAAGAAGCAAGTCTTACACACCCTATTTCATATATCCTCTCTTCAGCTGAAGAGGGAATATTCTTTCAATATTCTTTCTTACGTGTTTTGGGCTTAAATTTTAAAGTGTTATATGCCCCTTCCACAGCTTTGGGCAAGTACATGGGATGTCTTTCCAACCTCTTCCTAGAGCCAGTGGTTCTCTGCTGGCTGTTTCTTTGAGACTGGTTTGCAGCCTTTGCTGTTTGGGCAGTATCTTGTGAATATCTCCGGGGAGCACGAAGGATCCAGTTCGAATGTAAACTGTGTTCGCTTGTGCTGGTAGCAACTGAAAGACAGAAGATAATCTGATGTTAATGGTTTGCCAGTGATATTTTACATGCGCAGTAAGAGAACAGGGTCCCTGCTGGGTCCTTCCTGGAGGGAACGCTGAGAAACCAACTTGGTTTCACTGCAGGATGTTGCTTGGGATGGGATTCATCTTATCTAGTATTTCAATGTCTGCAGTGTAAACACATATGCCAAAGCTAGTCCCTTTATACACACTTTTAGGGTACAGCTAATCTGTCCTGTTTCAGATATCCACCCTAGCCTAAGACAAAGAAGAGAAATATCTGTTTCTCTTCAGTGATTATACAGGATAGATGATGAGCTCAGATGGGCACATCTTCAATTAGTTGGGCAATGCCATCCTTTCTGATGGAAACCATCATTTAGCCTAACGTCTAAATTACTTCTTTTTTGCTAGTTGGAGAGAAAACATCCAGCCATTTCTCAATGAGAAAAATGGAAATCAGATGAAGAAAAAATTCTCTTTATATTTTTTATAGCTCTCCTCCAACAGGGTAGAGATGCAAGAGTGGAATTCAGCCCTGGGAAGAAGGCAAGCATTATTCCAGCACTACACATGCTACATTTGCTCGTGTAATGGCCACACATAAAATAGTTGCACCCTTTCAACAGGGAACAAGCAATGTATTGCTGTAGCTTCACATACTGCATGTAATGGCCTTGGAGAAAAATTGTGTCCATTAAATAAGCAAACATGGTCTGACAATGCTGCTCCTCCCTCTACCCTCTGCACACCAAAAGTAATCATATTTCATCTGGTTTATACTGCACCATCAAAATCAACATCCACATTTGGCCGATGCATGTCAGGAACTCTCCGCCATCTCTCTGAATCCAGGTCTGCAATAACTGAGTCGAAGAAAGCTATTGCTTCTCTTACATCTGAACTGGACTGTGGGCCTTTTCTCTCCATGGATGCCTGTTGATCACATAGTGGGGAAAAAAGAGTTAGCTAAGGGTTGGGCACAATGACTTCTTAATGAGGAAACTGTATAAGGAAGCTGCAAAAATCGTTTTTGATTCCATACTTCAAGCTGTCAGAAAAGGACATGGATCCAGATTACTCTACGGTTTGTAGTCATCAAAGAAAGCGGGACAGCAGTCTTAACAAACATCTTGTTACACGCTCGACACCAAACATCGCCCACTTGGGCACTGCTAGCCAGGTGTTATAAAATCCCTCAGAATCCCTGTATCAGGCCATTTAATTAGGTGGCTAAGTGACAGCTGGGCTTTGTGGCATAATTTATTCTACCTAGGAGTAGGCACCTAATGAGACACACATTAGAAATGTAGTCATGCAGGGTTCCTTCTGTAATTAATGCAGGGCTCGAGTACCTTCAGAAGATGAGTCAGGCCTTAGGTAGGCTGAATTCCCCTCTGCAGGCAGCTCTTTCTCTTAGCTGCAGAGGGATTGTGGGGTAACTTGGTTACTAATTTAAGCATCTTATTAAAATGCCTAGGTTAGGTGAAATGAATCCAGATCTAAATTGCTAAAGTCTTTTTGAAATGGAAAAGGACTGTGTGTGCTAAAATATGAGTCATTCAACACTGTGATAATTCCCACAGGAAAACCATGGAGCTTAAAATTAGGAACCTGTCTTTATAAAAAAGCAAATGCCTGACTATAAATGCTGAAGCAGTTCTAAAGCCTCGGTTAGCAATTCTGTAGGTCCATGTGGGATGAATGCTTCCTGCCAGGCTCTACCTAATCAAGGGCTGTATATTTTCCCTGCCAGTCCAAGCTAGGCCTATTGCCAGGCAGCAATACCAAGTCAGAAAAGTACTACCTTGGGTTTCAAACATGCAAGCAAAAGGTACATGCTGTATCACATCTCTGAAGGACCAGCTAGCTCCCCATTCTGTGGAGGCAGAGAGATGAGCTAGCTTATTCCCCTCCTGACATGATGGGTTGATTGACGTCCTCACAACTGCTAAAAGATAACTGCTACCCCACATCTACTGAAAATAGTGACTGCTATTATCACTAAGCCCTTATTGGTTAGAAGACATTTTAAAGAAATGCCTATGTACTTCCCCTGACACACCTCTCTATTCTTCTCTGTCACTAGACCCAATTGGCAAATTTTGAACCCACAGTCAGCCTGTAGTCCAGGCCCCAGGGGTCTTTGGATTAAAACTCCCATGAGGACAGAGTTGTCTGGACAAAGTACTTTCCAGTTAATCATGCAGCAGGTAGGAGAAAAGAAGTGAATTTCCATTGACAGTAACTTAACACAGATAGTAGGGACAAAACCATTCAAGCCTGTTTGATAAGATGAACCTTGCAATCTGTGAACATAAAATTTGTAGTTAGGAAGCAGAGTATTCTGGCTATTCTAGAAGTCTTTGACCTTTCTCTAATTTTTGTAAAGCCAGAGCTGTGCGGCTGTGACCCTGCCATTTGTGTTGGCAGGAATGACTCATAGGGGTGGCATATCCTGCTGATGTTCCTGTCTGTTCCTAAGGGGACGGCTTGTGGAGACAGCATGCCAGCCAGCACCAGGGCTGCTCATATGTAAGAGCTAGCTGGCCACAGGCAGATGACAGCACTCCCAGCCTCAGCCTGTGGGAGATTCACTTGTTTGCCAAACCCAAGTTAAGCTTTTGGCATTTTTCTTAAGTGGTATTTTCAGTGGCAAGCCTCAGAAATTCACAAACCTGCATGAAGCCTATTTGTGCAGAATCTATCTCCCAGCCTCCTGGTCCATGGTTCCAGTACCCTTTTGCACTGATTTTTTCCCACCTGGCTGATGGTTATTCATGTACTCCACTACATCACTACTCAGCTCATCGGGGAACTGGCATGCTGTAAATCTCCACTGCCTCAAGCCAAAATTTGCATGGCAGTGCACAAAGTCAGTTCAAAGAGTGTATCTATAGTGTTGAGATTCATCTCCTGGCACCTGGCACCACCAGGCTGCTCTCCTATATCTCAGTCATTCTCTTTGGATGTTTTCCTGGCCCCAGATAGTAATGTCTTCATAAAATCTATCTTCTCCAGCCCACTGAGCTGAGTATTGTTTCCTACTATTATTCCTAGCTTCTGAGAGCTCACTGTTCAAAGCATTAAAAAGATGACATAAAGCCCAATAAAACCAAATGAAAAATTCCCACTAACAGAATGGGTATTAGATCAAAACATAAAATGAAAAAAAAAATATGATATCTAGCCCTAAACAAGTGAGCCTTGTCCTTTGGTTAAGCAATGCCTGCAACAGAGCTCAGCTTCAGCCATTCTGACATTCTGCTGTGACAGAACATCTAAATGTGACAGTAAATTTTTGGTAAAGTCTACCTGGCCTGATCAGTAAGTCAGCCATACACCCCTTCTTCCCACCATCCCCTTCAGAATCCAGTTTAAAGACTGCACTGGGTAACCTGTGAGTCTGCTGTCAAAGTCTTGTTTGTGACCATGTTACCTGAACAGACCACCTCACCTGCTGCAATCTTTTCCTTTGTCCTCACAATCAAGTCCACAGTCATATTAATGACTCAACTGTCTAGAGATGTGCAATCTATAAACTGCAACCAGGAGGAAGCTTTGCAAATGCATTTATCTCTAAGGTACAGAGAAATAGTCAGCACCAAAGATGTTATTTAAGTTGGGGGTTTTTGTGGTGTCATTACAGTAAAAGGTGAAGAATTACACTGTCTCAAAATGGCCCGCCAACTTATTAACAGAGAAAGGAACCCTTAATAATTCCTCATGCCCTGTAGCCTATGAGTAGAGCTTGCACTGATGTTAAATGTAGTACTGAGAAGCTATCTGACCAGTCAGAAAAAAATCCTATTTGTTTCAATGAATTTACAACTATTTTGTGTAAGTAATTTTATGCCAATAAAAAGACTGCCAGTAAACTTAGGGATTACTCTGCTTGTCAGTCAGTAACAGCTACAAATAACCATGGTGGAGAACTCTGAGGCACTTAAGTAGCTTGTCAGAGTATCGAGAGAACAGCTCACTCTTTCATAACATGTTTTCAGATACTTCCCATACGCTTATACCTCTTTCCTTCTCCTATTTTCTCTCCCCTCACACAAACACAGACACACTTCTTTCCATGACCAGTCACTCATACTTAATTTCACACTACTCAGAAAGAATCTTAAGGTATTTAGCAGCATTTCAAATGATGTAACAGCAAAAAGACAACCAGCTGAGACCAATAAAGCAGAAAATCAGTATAGGTCATGCAGCTAATTGCTTCATGGCTTAAGACCAAGCACATCGCAAAAGTTCTTCGGAATTACCTTAGAAGACTCTTTGGAAGGAAGTGGAAGAAATGATTTCTTTCCAGTTTGGGATGATTTTGTGGACGTTGGAGAAGCTGCAGCCACATGCATGGATTTCAAGTTATTGATGTTGTCAAGATATTTTTTCCTCAAGGCTAACAGATCCTGTAAGTACTTCAAGCAGTCCTGAGTCTTAGAGTACATCCATTCTCTGTCTTCCTCTTTTGTCTGGAAGCAAGAGTCGATGCTGGTTGTACTTTTGCTTTTTTTTAGTGGCTCACTAACTTTTTCCTGCTCACTTCCAAGGATGTACATAGAAGTGCTGCGGATCAATCTCACTGCAGATTCCGTGCCATCGCAGTAAGGGATATCATCCGTCACATTTCTTCGCTGGGAGTTGGGGTGAAATATAGAATGGATCTTTTTGAACATAGCGTGTCACTTCCTCCCCTTTACGCCTTTTCTCTTTCAATTCCTTAATTTAACCCTAGATCTGGTAGTCAGCAGCTGTTTCTCTTGCCCTCTGCAGATGGACAGTTTTGCCGCTTACTGTAATGAGGACGAAAAAAAAAAAACCAAACAAAAAACCAAAACTATTGCTGCACAAATTGCTTTCAGCCTAATGCATTGTGAAGAGCATGATGGTAGCGCAGAAGTGCGTTTTCTAGTCCATTTGCATCCGTGAAACGGTTGTACCCTTTCCCTGGTTTAAAACACAGTACGGGAGGTCAAATACAATGCTGTGACCTTTTATTTGGCTGCCGTTCCCCACCAAAAACGTCAGCGTTGAGGTAGAAATCCCCCTCTTCCACGGCTCCTCCGCGGGGCCA
>NW_009260339.1:149126-149701 GCF_000687185.1 Egretta garzetta
AAAAAAAAAATCTCCTCTTTTTGGAAGAGCTTATTGATATCAGAAGAGCTTGTTGAGCTGATCAGCCCTGACAGGGACAAAAGCCCGAGTGGGGAAGAATAGTTTCTGCCAGGTGGGCATTCAGCCGCTGAAAGAAGCGGCTCTCTA
This sequence comes from Egretta garzetta, assembly GCF_000687185.1. NCBI lineage: Eukaryota > Metazoa > Chordata > Aves > Pelecaniformes > Ardeidae > Egretta > Egretta garzetta. The sequence continues at coordinate 149,274 of NW_009260339.1, forward strand.
GGTTTCACCCGACAGTAACCAGGATATGGCTACGGCTACCTGATACCACAGCACTACTGGGAACAAAGTGGATTCAGATGTCAGGCTCCATTACACTCAGTACAAAGATGCCCTGTGTAAAGGATGCTGTAAAATAAAACACTCTTCCAAAGTACTCATCTGGCAAAATATTGCAGGCAGAAACCAATTAATTTGTATTTTTCCACATTAGTTCTTCTCCTAGATTATTTCAAGGCCATTTAATACAGTGGGTTTGATGACTGGTGTTTTGGCTGAAAGCTACTGAGAACATTGGCTATTACTGGCATATTCAAGCATTGCTAGTATTTGTGTCTGTGTGGCAACATGATGCATGCTTTAGAGCTAAGTAGCAAATTCGGTCAGTTCTCATGACTGAGACAATCAACAATTTTTTAAAAGCAAGCAGG
>NW_009260339.1:149717-176843 GCF_000687185.1 Egretta garzetta
TACCATGTTCAAAAGAGTTTTCATAATTCATCCTGCTCAAGCACCGGGTGCTTGAGAAATTAATTATTTTGAAAGCCAGTGGATATCACCCTGCATACTCTCCTGAGAAAATTTCTGCTAATTCCACTGGAAGTGCCAATTGAAAGTTTAATCACCCTAAGAGCTGTCAGATCTCAACAGGAAAGATAGGTTCTAATATAAATTTGTGCCCATTCCCTCAGGACCTCTGATTTACTGGATACCAAGCATCTATAGCACAAACATCTTAAAACATGCACTTTGTTCCTTTTACTTACAGCTAAACTTGAAATGTCCTTATAACATAACTAAAAATTGATGCAAACAAACTCTATGCCACTTTTTCAGCCTTCTAATACTAGCATAGACATGATTCCTTCTGCAGCTGAGAGCAGCCTAGAGGTTTTTCTGAAATACATTCAGCTGCTTGAGATCTAGTACTTGTATAGAGATATTCCATTATTGATTATCTACAAAGTCCTACTCAATCCCACAGCTAACAAATAGATTAAGTTGACTTCAAGCTAGCATAGACCATTAGAACTATGAAAAAAAGATGAGATCTGTCCCCAGGATTACATGTCTGAGATGGAGAATGTTTCTGGTCATCAATACTAGGATAGAATAATAATAATTATTCCATCTACAGATTGATTCCATTTTCAGAGCAAAATGCTACTGGGGGATTTTAATTTATTGTCGTGAATGAGTGAGGTAAATATCTGTCATAGTCATTCTAGACACTGTGTTTACTAAGTTATGAAAATGAAATTGTTCCAAAATAACCTTATTAAAAATTATTTAGATCTGCTACATGGAATACTGGTCTTTGGTTATAGACATGATACAATACCGGTGAGCCTCAGAGAGGCACTCTAAGTGACTTCATAGTCACAAACCCTGTGATTCAAGAAAATCAGTGGGAGCTCAGGGAATTATTGATAAAGAGTTGAGTCAGTAAGGTCAATGGGAACTCCACCAAGCAACTGGTTATAGGATTAGACATTGCTTTTCAATAGCAGATTGAAGCTCATCTGGACGTACAAAGAGCTACAGGGTAAAGCAAAAAAAAAAAAAAAACCAAAAAAAACCCAACCAAAAAACTAAACCCCCAAAAAACCCCAAAACCAAACAACCCCAAACCAAAAAACCCCAAGATTCTGTTCATGAAACCACAGAAAAAGATATATTTGTGAAGAGTAAATCTGATGATACACACTGCAAGCTGAAAAACATTTCATATGACCCATAGATTTTCTTATCCTGCTTCAGCTTAGATCTTAGAAGATATAAAGATATGCTGACATATGACTGATTTTAAAAAAGCTTTCAGGCTCTTAAGAGGGTTTGGAATTTCAAGCATGTTTATTCCCAATTTCTAAAAAAGCTTGCTGGGCCACATCCATTCTGTGCCAACATATGTGTGGTTCCCATTGCTCACAGTGGTGTTAAAATAAGGAAGGATTAATAAACGCATGAGACAAAACAGAAGCTGCATTATATACTAGAATTTCATTTGGAGTTATAAAACGGTCATTAACAATTATTTCAGACATGAATATTTTATTCTATGCATTGGTTATGGGGAGTGGGAATACAAAATCTTCTCTCCTATTGTGAAAATGAGTATTAATTTGTTTTCTTCAGAGTATCTACTGTAATTTAAATAGCTCCACGGAATTAGAAAGTTAAAGGACAAAATAATGGTTATATTTAAAGGTCAGAAATGTCTCTAGTGTGTTTTGTGAGAAGAGGGATGGCCTGTGTCTTTTTAAGATATTATCCTATAAGGCATTTGCATTTAAACATGTTTCCTGAGTTCTGCTTTATTTATTTATAGTCAAACTCTGGTCCCTGTGTACCTGTGTAACTGTGCCTATTTAAGTAAATAGCAGGGCAATTATAATTCAGCCACCACAGGTCATAGATCTCTTCCCAGTGTTACTGCTGGGTACTGAATATGCTACCATTATCTAAGATGAGTGGTAATTAAAAAACAGGGTCTTATTCAAGAACAATTTCCTTCTGCACAAAGACACTCATCAAATAGCAAATATGGTTGAAGAGAATATTTAGTTTGTTAATTCAAAGTACCAAATTCACAGGCAGCTATTAAATCATAAATAAAGACCTCCCAAAGAAGGAGCTTGTGAGAAGCAGATCAAATAGACCACACTGAATATTTAATGGCATCTAAGATTACTAACTTTGACAAAGCAATGCTCATACCTTGTTTGTTCATTTGGCTACTTGAATCTGACTTCACTTACTCAATATTTTTTATTTTAAGTGATTTTTTTTCTCTTACTGCTTTCAATGTTTCTCTTTTCTTTGTAGCTAGCAGAGTGACTGAAGTTCCACAGACCGCCACCTAATCACTCCCCAGACTGCTTTTGTTATCTAGCCCTGGAATTCTGGCAATTCCTGAGCTATCATGACGGGATAGGAAAATCAAGTTATAAAATCCAATGTGTGTTCTGTTTATCTAAATCAACTATAAAGTCGACAAAATCCATAAAATCAAATTTACAGATAAATAAAATTAAAAGAAAATCACACATCTTTTAAGTTTTTCACAATAACTTATTTGTCAAAATGCATTATCTCCAGAATAACATGGTATCATGCATACAAACCTATCTACCTGATAGTTACATTTCACCCAAGTGACTGATACAAAGGAACGTCAAATCATCCTCGAAACAAAGTAAAGCTCTGATGCCAAAGAAGAAAACCTTTGACAAACTGTAAATGACAAGGTATCCTTTCTCTGTCCTAAAGTTGTATCAAGCTGTTGTATCTCATTTAGAATAATATAATTTATTATATTTTAAAAATTAATGTGAAAATACTTTCTTTGCTTTTAAAGAAAAAAATCCACACATAAAATATGTGAGTGGATAGTAAAGTTATTGAGCCTTGTGTTATTTTAGATCAGAAACTAAAGCGCAGTTGTCAATCTCTGTTGAACTCTGCTATGTCTATATATAAAAGAGTAGATTGTTTGGAGAGAGCTAAATGAAACTGTCCAAAACAGAGGAAAACAGAGCAAACACTTCATCACAACAGGCACCTACACTTTACTCCCCAGTCCCTTCAGGTTCCCTTGAAGTTCTGCAAAGACACGAAAAATACACAATCTCCTAGAGATTTAAGAGAAAATCAACAAATGCAGAAACACTGAGACTACAGCTCAATATTAAAGAAAAATAACATTCCAAGGTTTGATACCTGCATATGGTGTTTGTCACGACATTGACTGTTTCAAAGACCACACATACTTGAAAAGATTAGATGGTGGAGTGTTCCCAAATCATAGATCAGGTTCTCAATGTCAGTGCTTTTGCTGGGTGGCAAGAAACATCCACTAATAGAGATGCAATACCACAGGATTCCTAATTTTCATTGACTGAAAGGGAAGATGGAAGAAGAATGGACCTTGTTATCAAGCAAAGAAGAATCCTCAGGAGAGGTTGTTTCATCTCTTTCAGCCCATGAAGGCAACAGTCTGGAGGAGTTCTGCCTACCCAGAACTGCTATCAGCAACTGCTTGATATTATTCCTCTTTTGGGAAGTTCTCAAAGTATGGGAAAGGAGAGCAATTCTGATACATGCATTTGAAATAGCTACGATTGCTTCTCCAAGGGATGAAACTGGAGAAATAGGTTTCCCAAGAATGAAGATGAAGATTTTCATTTGAGCTGATTTAGATGTAAATGTAATGAAATCTAGATGTGTTGCTCATGTCAGATGGAACGGTGATCTTTTTTTTTAAGGGTACATGTTTGAGCTCTGCTGTCACCCAGGCAACACTGACCTGCAAAACCAGCTGAGTCAGAAAAATCGAGGCTTCTGCCAGAGGATGAATAGAGTTTTTTTAAATCTGGAGCATCATCTGTCCACCTAATCCAAATTTGAATCTAAGTATTTCCATTTGACTTAGACCATGCATATTCTCCATATTTTTTTACTGCATGCAAAAATTGCATTCATTGAATAGGTTTTGTTGCGGCGTAAGCACTGACTGCAACCAACTAAAGCAGTGACTGCATTCCTATCAGGCATGAGAAGATAAAGAAATGCTATTCAGATATGCAGAAATGCTTAGGAAATGACTACACAAATGAGACATCAGTCTTGGGTTTTTTGGTTTTTTTTTTCCAATTTGTTATCCTGGCATCACTGTTGGGAAAAGTTTTGTGTGCATCCTATGACAAAGCAATAAAACGCCCTCCAGTGAAACACCCCCTGCTTTAGAGCTATCTCTATAGCTGTTGCCTGGCAGCTTTTTCAGAGGGTGAGAGGTTACCACACTTATCCCCCGCTGTATCTAGCCTCCTCTTTCCCTTTGTTTCCTCGAATAACCTTGCTGTCATTAAAAACTCCATCTCTCTGACAAGCTTGACAAGGGAACTTTGTCTTGTCTTCTGTCACACGAGGTCAAGGGACAACCAGTTGGCCTTGCTTGTTTCATTGGAAGAATTCATGTCCTTTAAGTAGAAACACTGTTAGGACCTTTCAAAGCTTTGTTAGTCTTTGTTGAATTAGTTATTGTCTCGCCTCTTGAGTCTTTTGTTCCAAAGATGGCTGAAGAATTATTGTGATGTCTAGCTTGTTGCCTGTCACATCCATCACCCATTGATAAAGTCTTTGCCAGGAGAATGTGCTAAATAGCTAAGATTCCTTCATGATAGTTCAATGAGGAACGGATGTTTTAAGCAGCAGTTCTTCAAATTAGTTTATAGAAGACAAACATTTGAATGACCTGGCTGTCTTGATCTTTAACTGGATCATCTGTTTCTCATTCCAGTTAAATTCTAATGCACTATTTATCCTTCCCACAAAGGAAGTCGATAGGAGAATTTATGAGAGGGAAGAGTCTGGATCTTTTGGTAAGTCACAGACATTTTCATAGGCACCCTCGGATCCCCACTACCTGCTTCTATCTCCTTCCTACTCTGCTAACCCAATGAAACAGGGCAAAGACTAGTTTAACTGGAGAATCAAAGAAGGAGCAGTTCAGCTGGGATATCTGAGAAAGAGAGAGTCAGTACAAGCGAGATCATAACAGCATAGCATATCATGCCATATCGTATCATAGCATAGCAGCACTGGGGAGGATGGAAAGAAGGAGAAGAAATACATCTTGAGCACTTCCCAAAAGGGTTTTTTTGAGCATATTAACTATTTTTTTGCTCATATCACTTGGTCCCTGGGGAAAAATATATCTGTATACAGCCTAACACACAGTGGTCCTGTCCTGACCCTGCTGCCACAACATAATTAATAAAAACGAATTATTCTCTTTCTTATACATTCCTTGAACATACCTCCTAGTACATCTCCTTCAGCACCTGCAGAAGCAGTTTCCAATTGGAGCAGCTCTGGTCACGCTGAGGAATACAAGGAGCCAGTCAGGTCCCTTTCAGCCTACACCAGCTACACCTGCAATGACACCCTACAAGGACCAAGTCCTACAGTAGCATCACTGCTATGAGTGCACACCACCAGCTGTCTGCTCCAACAACTGCTATTATAACTCCATGCACTGTGTAAACAGAAAAGTTTTACCGATAATGAGTACCTCTCTGAAGGGGAGCAACCAAAACATGCAGGGGGATTATTAACCAGGATTAGCAGGAGCAGCTTTTGTTGCCTCTCTCCAAGTGGTCAGTAAAGAAGTGGGAAAATTCAGATTGCAGGTGGTTCTTGCTTATTTGCCAGTTTTAACAGGAAATGCTGTTGCTGGTAAACATGAATTCTTTCTCCTTGGCTAATTTGACCTGCTGCCTCTACTCACTTCCCACCTACTCTTCCACTGCCCTTGTAACGCAGCCCTGCCAGTCTGTATTCAACAAGACACATTGAAAAGGTGGAGGAAGGAGAGGAAGAATCCAGCTTCGCCCACCACTTTCAAGCTGAACTTGAAAAAGCATTTCCCCTACACCTACTGTGACCAGTCAAATCATATGCTCCTTAGAGCTGTGGCTATTTGCTGGGGCAAACAGATTCACATCCTCTCAGGAATTTTCACTCAATTAATATCATCTTCCATAGTAGCTGACCTACTATGTGGGATCTAAATAGGAGCAAGAGAATATAATTCTAAAGCATCGGCTCCACAGAAGTTGTAGAGACCTGCCACCAGCCTGCTGGGCACAGTGTAGCTGCTGCTGAAACATCAGGCTTCAAAAAGGCTGCATGAAGCCCTCTGGCAACTTGCAAAAGTGGACACTTGAGGAGTCCCTCGAGCAGACACTGCTTGCGGTGGGTTCAGAAGTTTTAAGGAACTTTGAGATGGTTCTCCAATAATACTAAAGGAAGTAAGACAAAAATAACTTTTATCTACTGATGTTCTTAAAGCAACCTGAAAAGTCTCAGGAAAGGTACCTGGTAAAGATTTCAGTCAGGTCAGAAAAAACACAAGGAGACGTAAGTGCAGATGGGGAAGTATGCTGAACGGGGTTTGCAGCTTAGCAAGACATTTGCAGTAATCTGCAAAGCCAAATGACACTTTCCAGGCTAAGCTACTCATCAAATTCACAACACTTGCAAGTTAACTTAGGCTGTGCTCAAAGAAACATGGAGATTTACGTCTGCACCCTGAAATTGGTCAAAATATGTGCCTTTGACCCAAGGTGGGCAAAATACGGAGGTGCTAAATGTGTTTTTCTCTGAGACCTCCAGGTCAGGCAGGAGGGAAGTGAAGCTGGGTTAACTGAAAGAGAAGGAAATATTTATGTGAACTCTGGTGAACTGAAACAGCTGCATCTTACAGGCCTGTAACCTGGGCATCGGCACAAACTGAAAGGCACCATCAGAATGGGAAGGATTGAGGTAGCCAGCATTCCTCTTGTGATTTTTTTCTACAATGATTATTAAGAAAAAGCATCTTCAGGAAACTGTGGTAGTTACAAAAGTTCACAGGCCAAAATAACAGATCAAATCATGTCCAGAGCTGGCAGCAAGGAAAGGTCACCGCATTTCTGTGTCAAAACACGGTCAGCAAGGACTTCATGAAGGATCTTTTACACCTCCACTGGAGCTAAGCAGATACAACAGGAACATCCAGAAGAATATGCTGCAGTGGAAATGAACTGCCATCTATAATCCATAATTACTCCTGCATAAAAAGAAATCCAATTGTCTGAAAACATGAGGCAGCAGAAACTGAGTTGATATTTCAATTTAATTCACTTCAGTTCAACTTATTGACTTCAACACTATGCAGAACACTATCTTTTATCACTCAAGTGTCACTGTTCTTCATTTTTTGCGTAGTGAATATGGTTATGGCTATTGATGTGCTTATGAAATATGCACTTAGATTCTTCCACAGTGTGTCTGGATTTGTGCCTGTGGATATCAAGTATTGTTCTGTGTGTTTTGGGTATTTGGTTTGGAGTTTGGGTTTGGACTTTTTTTTTGGGGGGGCCTCTTTCTTTACAGAGTTCACTGCTGTTGCAGAGACTGTAATGTCATTGCAGTTTCCAAGAAGGGCTCTATTTGTTCCATTTCTTTGGCATATCCTTGCAGAAGTGATTATGAGCAAGATTACAGCTCTAAACCATGCGAGAGAAAAAATATTATCAAGAGCTCTTGACAGGATGATCGCAACCTGGAAAATGTCATTCGCCTCACCCGCCATAACAGTCATATTTTTTTCTGAAAAACGAAATCTGAAAACATAGATTGCTATGCAGAGATCAGGCTTTGCTTTCTGCCATGTTGGAGGCTGTGGGTTGGGTGCCGGAACATCCAACTACGGCCAGTACATCTGCAGAATGTCCTGTCCGGCTTTAAGTAAAAGACAACACCCACCCCAGTGAACTGCCCTCCCTTCCTGCTTGAACTACACTGCTCCTCCCAAACCTCGGAGATGTTGTGGGTTTCCTGGCTTTTTCCCTCCTTTTATTTTCTTGCTCTTCTCCTCAGTTACGGTTTGGAGCAAGGAGGATGCTCGCAAGGACCTCAGCCATCCTCATTCCCATGAACTGCTCCGGTTGCACCTTTAAGTTTTACCACTAGATGGAAGCCTTGACCTCCAGAGTGACTCCGTTAGATTCCTGACCATCCAGTTGCACACTCGAACTTTTTGGCGAGCTGTTTATCTACACTGAGTCAGAAATTTAAGTGACACTTCGCTGGGCTCAGGCATTTCTGTAGCTCACTGATTCGTACGTGGAAGGTATAAACCTCCCAGGTGTGGTGGCATTCTCAGATAAAACTGTAGAGATTACTAGGGCTTTGTAAATCCTTACTAACAATACGGGATACAGAGCTAGATTGGGTCAGCCGTGGATAAGCAAAGGCAGTACCGAGGTCCCAGGACATAATACAAATAGTGGCTATACACTCCTGAGTTTCCTACAACGTTTCTGGTTGCAAGCACCACATGAAGGAATAGTGAGTTTGTGGTTACTGTAAGGAATCTCTTACCAAGTATTTCCTACGAATGAATATTTTTTTACATCTTATTTCCAAGCCATTCATCGTGAATTTTTATGTTCAGCATTCAAAGTGTTTAGGACATACCGCTCTCATCAGATCATTCTCTGACGGGGGAAGTAGCTCTTAGTAATGGGATATGAACTGCTGAATACTCACAATTATGAACTCAGAATTTTCTTTTGAAGAAAACTGATGTTGTCTTTTGGCCAACATCAATGAGATCAATGAGAGATATTTCTGCTCCCAAGTGCCAAGTCAGATGCTGAGAGCTCTACTGTTTTAGCAGACAGCAAATTCATTTCAATATTTAGACAAAGCAAAGAGGAAACACAGTTTAAAAAAATTTGCTTAGAAACTCATAAGGCTATTCCTGAAAAGAATTTCTAAGGCTCATGTGTCTTTGGTCCTTACTTTTATAAGCCTGTAGAAAGATTCAGGGGCAAAGGGATGAAGTTACGTGTTTCTTGCTCTTCAAATATTTTTTGAATAAAATTGCAAAATCTGATGTAATATTGCTGTTTATCCCTATGTTTGTTCTCACACGCAGTGCTACAACTGTTATGTTTGTAGTGCTACTGAACTGCAGAACAGTTTAGGTGAGATGGTGTGCATGTCAACCGGCTGCACGTGAGGTTACATCTGCGCAGGTACATCAGATAGTGAAAGGTCAGACCTCTGGCTCTGAGGGCAACAGACATAGCATGGATTACATCTACCTAAATAAATTCTCTTTTCCCCCCAGAATATCTGTCTTTAATGCCAGACAGAAAGATCTCTAGTCCATACTGTTGCCCAAATTGTGATGGGCGCTGTTTGATGGAGCGCTAGGTGATACAAGCTAAAACTGCTGAAAACCACATAGCCAGTGTGAGCAATCACAGGCTAGTCACGGTGCCATGGACCTGTTTCATCTGCTGGTACAGGCATAGCTCTTAAAGTCTAGGCCCTGAGCTGATATAGATAATCTAACTCAAAGGATTTACACACATTCAGTGTAATCAATGATTTGGTACACAGATCAGTACAGGTTAGGAAAAAAACCAAACCCCTTCTGCAGATTTGGTTTCACCATAACATACCTGAGAATTTCACATTGCCACTTGCAAATCATTTTTGTGTGAAACAGCCAGCAAACCCAACCCTCTCGGGGTCTTCCCAGGCAGCTCTTTTCTCTTGGGCTCTGCTTGGGGCTAGGGTTGCGTTGTCGTTACTCTAGATGTCATGAATCCCTTCTGTTCATTTGAATCAATCTGTTTCATAGTCCTGCCTGGTTCCATTGGGTGTCCTTTTTGTGGATTGGGGCAGGAAGGGGAAGATGTACCGTCTCTGTAAAGCAATTGCTTTGTAACAAGCAATACTATTGCCTTATTAAAAGAAGGAGAATGCCTTGAGTGTATGAGCTAGTCCACACCATATACATGTTATCCCAGTGGGACAAACTGAAGTCTAAATGTAGTATGTCTGAACTTCAAAAAGACAGTGTAAAAACCCCTACTTTTTCTGGAAAATTGCTTGCTTGATGTTACCACAAGTAACACTGGAGATTATTGTAATTGAAAGGGACAGAAAATCTTGGTCTTGGGCATGGTTTCTTTGTGTACACGTTCCCATTCATTCCTTCTGGAGCATACTACATGGGTTAGGGCATCATCCTGCACCAGCTGGAGTTTCTGGCTAAGGTCATCTCAATTTCACCATTAGAGGATGATAGCTTGAACGAATAATATTCAGCTTGTATACGTCTCTTATATAGTAATGAAGATGGGAAGAAGCTATAGTTAAATGCAAAAAAAACCCCAACAAAAGCACCAACTGGCAGGAATCATGAGTTGCTATACTATCTGAAAATACTTTGAATTCATTTCTGAAAACAAATGCATTTCAGGTTGCCAGTGTCTCTTTAAGAAGTACCATTTAATGTGAAAGCCATTCAGAGAAATGAAGCAGAAGTTTAATTGATAATGGTATCAGCACAGAATGAAGGACAATGTCACGCATTTCATCACTGCCTTCTGTGGCAGGGCTTGTGTTTATTGAATGGAAAACTGTAAATAATAAATATGTTGTAAGGTTCTATAAATAGCACCTTTTTGTTATACTAATCATTTTCAGTTTTCTGAGATTTGCAGGTGCCTCGGATTTTGCAAGTGGAAAATGCACATACGCAGAGTGGAGCCTGGTATATGCAAAGAGGTGAGAATGCCAGTCTCATGGCTAAAATTCGAATTAGTATTTTATTTGAGCTTTATTTTAATCTATAATTATAACACAGTCAAGTGAGCATCCATTTTATGGGCCAAACTGCTTAAATCTTTTCTTCCATTAATGAGCCAGCTGCTGCCGAGACATACACCAAATTCAGTAGATTCACAATCCATTCCTTAATCTAATTACTAATAAAGGTGCACACAGAAAACTTTTTTGAGATTGCCCATTTTACAAAGTTTAATGTAGCTTTATCAGTCAGAGATACAAATGAAAGGTTGCACTGGTTCCAATGTCTGATACAATTAGGTTAATGGCACGAAGCCACTGGAGCGCAGAGATGCAGGCAGACTGCTCTGTGCCCAGGAGTCAGAGCCTTGGTCATATTTGCCCTTGCTGTCAAAGAGAAGAGAACGGCAGTGACAACAGTGGCTAGAAGGATTTTTCTAGAAACAAAAACTGTCAGGCTCTTCTTGCATTCTCACACCCGTAGGCAGCTCTCCTACAAAGAACTCCCACTTCCTAGAAATTTCAGTAGATTTTTCTGGGCGTGGACAGAACTTTTCACAAAAAATCCCCAACAACTTGGTCTAAAGAAAGACATGAACTACTGTGCTCCTTAGGTCCGAGTCTTTCCTTATGTAGGCACTAGCATGAGAACATAAGGAGAGAACAGAATGAGGTCTGCCTGCCAGTGAGGACTCATCTCAAATGGCTTGAACATCCCCAGAAAAGCCCCTAAGAAGTTCAACTTTTTTCAGCAGTCTTCCTAAGTATAGGAGTTTTCTCCCCATTTTCTTTCTGCATCTTGCCTCCATTTTTGTGGGTTGGTTTTTTTTTTTTTTCCTAGTTTCTATCAGCCTGCTTCCAAGCTGTGTTTTAGTTCAGCTGTAACAAAGTCAACACTGGAACGAGCAGCGTACTGTCCTCCTTGGCCGTTGTTCTGGCTATCTAATGGCTTTCCTCAGTCACCCTTCAAGTTTGTGACCAAGATCAAAGATGCCAGGTTTGGTGTCACATCTATACACTCCTTCCACAACTGTTTATTTTCGGCAGAGGTGTAGATACAGGCAATTTCCACCTTGAACAATACCCTCTGTCATGTGGACTTGCCTGTGTATTATATGGAAATCATTACTAAGTATTATGGAGAAAGAGCCTAGCTTACATAGACATGAAGCCTACTTTCATTAGGGCAGTCAGATGTCAGTTATTTATAGACTGGTTTTAGCTTTTTATTTTCTACTCAGGGAAAAAAAAATTACTCTCAGTCATAAACCTGTTCTTGTTTCATGTGAAAAAGGAAGCAACTAGGATGGACTAGAAAACACAGAGCAGATTAGGTGGAACATTCTCATTAGTGAGACGAATGATCACCATGCGACCACCCATGCAAGGGTCAGACTCTGATTTCTCCCTAGCCCTGAGGGGGGGCTGTTAGGGATGTGCTATGCTGCATAAGCATGATAAAATCTCAGCCAGCAGCTTAAAGGAGCTAGAGACGCCTGGAGAGAAGCCTTTAATATGAACCAGAAGTGCTGTGCAGGTGGAAGGAAGGTATCTGGATATGACACCGCTCGGGTCCAAAAGCAGTTTGTGTTCACATGGCACTGCACCCAGTTTCACAACCCTTGTTTCAGATGCACCATTACGTGAATTCAGTCAGTGTAATTTGGGACTTGAACTGGCAAGTCCCCCTGGCTTGGGGGCATCCCCGCCAGCTGGGGAGTCTCAGTGCTGTGCTCCATCCCTTCTGACATCTCCTCTCCACAAAGATCACAGAATCATAGAATGCTTTGAGTTGGAAGGGACCTTTAGAGGTCATGTAGCCCAACCCCCTGCAGTGAGCAGGGACATCTTTAACTAGATCAGGTTGCTCAAATGGATGGGGAGAGGCCAGACAAGGACATCTGCCAGTTCCACAGGAGTGGAGGTCGCATTAAGGACGTTTAATTGTGGAGTGGGAAAGGAAATGCTTGATAGTTTGTTAGCACATAGGCCTAGGCTCCTACTAAGGGACAAAAGCTAGAGTGGATTTCTAATACCCTACAAGCAGTCCCTTTCTTCTTTTGCCCACATGTAGCTTCAAAGCAGTGGAGAAAGAAGTCCATCATTTAAAGAGAGATATTCTTACGAAAGAGCTCTTGAGCTGCTGGAGGCTTGTACTGTAACTTGAGTGCCTCCAGGAGTCCTGAGGCATACAACTTCTGGAGATTTTATTGTAAAATGGAATTCAGATAAACACCAGTAGCACCTCGCTTTCCTTGCAGCTGTTTTCTGTCTATGCTGGCCACCCTGGGAGAACTGATGGGTGACCCACAAATATCCATAAAAGATGACATGGTAACAGTACACACACTCCCAGCTCAGCATCCCAACAAACTGCTTGTTTGATCATTGCCATCTAGATCTTAATAATGTGAATTTTCTGGTTCAAGGCATGAAATCTGCCTTGCAAGTACCTACAGGGGCTATTGATTTCACTAACTCAAAACAGTGAAATTAGGTGTTAAAGATACCGCCTACTTACAAAAAGTGTGCTGCCTAGTACTTGGAAGGGAACAAATTCCTTTGGAGGTGACTCAGGGGACCTATTTCTCTTCACTGGCTTTGAAGGGAGTCCAGAGAGAGATAAGTTTCCAGGTGTCTAAACTTCAGCAGTCTGACCACTTGCCCAGGAATCTCCTCCAAGAGCCTCTGCTACGTGGGAGCGAGGGAGATCTCCCAAAGCACAGCCACAGTCCTCCAGCACCATGTCCCCAGCAATGTCCAGGGCAGCAGACAGGCAACCCGCCCCCAAGGACCTTACTGCAACAGCCATAGCGACACCCCATCCTCTGTCCCCTAGGCAGGGCACTCAAAATCAGGGGAGCTCCTTGCTGTGCAAGGGCTTTTTGCTAACCTGCAATGCAGAGGAGAGGGCTCGTCCTAGCATGTTTCTTAACTGCATGGAAAAAGGAAAAAAAGCCAAGTGGTAAGTGAGGAGCAGCTCTAAAATTACCTCAAAAAAACAATGTGATGAATATCATGGAAAGGTTTCCTCTTATAACCAGATCTGTACAAATAGTGAGAAAAGCAAATAGCAATGTCTCTCTGTTACAGACTAAATAAATATTCTGCTACTGAGGATGCTGTTGAAAGTAGAGCTTACACTTGGCAAATAAAGACATCCGATTAACAGCAGGATTCATAGCCTTTTAGATGTACTAACATATGCAAAATAACAAAGATAACACTCTTACAGCACTTCATATCTTCATAGCACTGTGTAAACATCACCTAGCCATGTACCTCAACAAACCCCTAGATCTTCTCAACACTCCAGCAAGATCTGGCTTTAACCAGACACCTCCTCTGCAGGAAGACTGGCTTCCCTAGCTGTCCAGCCTTTTGCCTCCCCTACAAGGTGGTGAGGCTGTGGTCTTCCATCACTCACACTAGAAGAGAAACCTACAGCAGATAAATCACTCTATAGTTATTGGACTGCAAACCGCTGCTATTTTTTGTTGGCTTGTGAAATGATCCCAAGCCCACACTCAGTTCCTGAGCCATCTAATACCCTTTCCGCAGCCATTGAAAAATTAGCCACAAGCTATACCATAAGCTTCCACCATTATCACCCATTAAAATTCTTCCTTACTTACAAAATGTTTAAAAATATGTTATTATATCATGGCTGATACAATCATGGCTGACAATGTGGGTGGGGAGGTGAATAAGACTTTTTTGGTCCATTTACTTCTTCCAGTGCCCAAAAGCTTTGCCAAAAATGCAAGAAAGGAAGCAATCACTCAAACAATCCAATAAACATTTTCTTCATGTGGGTGATCTCACGATACAGCAACCACAGTAACTATAATAGTTACTAAAAGAAACTTTTCTACCCCAGATAAATGACCTGATCCCACAAGAAATGTTTGTCTAGCAGAAATAGGCAGTACGCTAAGACAGTTACATTAACTGCAGTTTATTGGTTAGTATTATAAAGCTCCTTCAAGAATGAGGAATTTGGAGGCAACTGGCTATACAGGAGAATACTATCGTAAGCCTGGACACAGTTTCCCTACCACCCACGTGTAGGCTTCTTCTCTAGCAATGAAGAGAGATGCCATGAAACGTGAATGACCCTGAGGGTGCCTGTCTTTCTCCATTGACTAAGGCAAGCAGATGAGTAGGTCAGCTAAGCTCCTCACCTAACGGTGCTCAGAAGAGGGCCTAATATTAAGCAAAATTCATTCTGTCTGATACCTGTTTGGTATGGTTACTGTTCCCCTGGAATAAAAAATGGAGCTGCACACAGGTCTTCACTCAGTGAACTTGCTCCCTGCTTTCATGCATAGACAACCTCTGTTCTTCTCTTTCAAATCTTCTTTCAAACAAATCACTTCCTTTAAACTTTTTCCCAATTGGAGACTTTTCCTCTACCCTTGTACACTGGGCTGGTGACTAGTCCATCTGGCTATTTTTTTACCTATAAGTTAATGCTACTACTAAGTTCTCTGGACAAAGATCTGTTTCTCTCATACGTCCAGCACAGATTTCTTAAGAGTGAGAGTGGAAGGTGAAGATGGCATAGCCCTTGTTTATAGCAGTACAGATTTACCCGTACTCCTGCACCGCCTCATAGTAAATACTCTCCAAACTTCAGCTGACTGTCTGAGGACAATACGCAGATACTGGAACTCATAGTAAGAGGCATTTTTGCTGTAGTTTCTTTCCTGAGAGCACCAGGAAAAAAAATGGACGTTTGAGGAAGATGAACAAATAAGGTAGAGACCCTGAAGATGAGCTAAAGGAGGTCAAGCTGTGCCAGTTAAGAAAAAGATGCTTCTAAAAAAGAAATCCCCTTAGGGATATGAGCCAAAAGAAAGGGCAGAAGATGGCAATTTATATGAAAATTGGAGGAAAATAAAGGGATGGTGTAACCTCAGATGGGATAAGAGGATCTTCTGCTTTCCTATTAATCACTCCATCCCTTTCTTACATGCTTGAGAGCTTGCTTATCCTCTGAAATCAACATTTGAATTAATGGCTCATATTCAGAGCAATAACAGATATGTAGATTTTGAAGAGTGCTGAGGATCTGCATTGCCCATGGACAGTAAACTCTGGAAATCTTGTCAGTTTTATGTGGGAATCTAAACACAGATGTAGATACCTAACTTTAAATGGATAGGCTTGAAAGTGATTGTCTAAATGTAGGATGAGATTTTATTTGATAAATCCCAGGCAAATAAACTTGGCATCTGAACCATTACTCCATGCACAGAACTTCTGAAGAGCAGTTATGGGAGCAACTTCTGGGCAAGCAGAAGTAACTTGTTAAACTTTTTCACATTCTTTGAGGGAAGGCAAGTGCTTAAAATCATGCGTTTTGCTTCTTCCTTTGACAGCCTTGGAATAAAATTTTTACAAGTTTTTAGACTTTTTTTTTTCCTCTTAAGTTTTTCTTAAGGGTTTTTGTGGCTCTTATAGCTATAGCATTATCATGGAAAATAGCTGAAGAGGAACTATTTATGAGATCAGTCCTGCAAATACAGAATACTGCCCATAGAGCATATTCCAAAAATGCTATGTAGATCCATAGGCAGTAATAGGCCGTAGTAAATAGTCCCAGAAATGCCAACATGCATGCACACATATAAAGGTATAAAGGATGTATATATTCAAAATGAAATTTAACATTTTTACATAATAGTGCCATTTGCTGAACAGATAAAAATAATGAATAGTGTTGCCTCAGACTTAAGATTAACAGCGCATTTCCAGACAATGAACATAACTGTTTCACTGGTTTCATGCATTTCTATTTTGCCCAGAATCTGCATCTAAACCATTTCATGAAAGTCACACACCATTTCTCTGAGCATAAACAACATTCCTCACTCACAGACAAGAAGATGATGATCAGCTTCCTTGGATAGCTAGTTAAAGGAGAGATGATGAATTTATTCCCCACTCTCCATGGAGTGGCTTTTTTTTTACGTGCTGACATGCTGTGATGAGCACTTTATGATGCATAGCTGACTGGCTTTAATACCACTTGATCCTTTATAAATTAAAAGGCAAGAGGCTGCAGCCTATCATGTAACTCCATTACTGGGATTTGGATTAAGAGTGCCTTGCACATGTTATTGTCTTTCTTTTAGCAGCTACATGTTAGGTGCCTTGAGAATAGCTTTTGGAAACCTTTTTCTCAAGTCATTCTTTTACTGCCCATCTGGGGTCTCTGAAGGGATCTGATTGCCAGTGAGCTGCATGGGCCCAAGTCTAGGGGAAAATCCAGCAATCAACAGAGAAAAAGAGTAAGTTTAGGAAGAAATGTTTCCATTTCATTTCCATCTGCATTGCAAAATCTGATCCTTACTAGAGTAAACACTTTTACTTGCATAATTATTTCTAGGTTCATCCTAAACAAATTTTACCAATTATACTATGGCAGCGACTGTTTTCCCAAGAGATCTGTTACAGTAGGTGTAACAACGGGTACAATAGCAGTTAGGCCTTTTCCTTTCATCTGCAAGAGTTGATAGGTTTTTAAAGTTTAAAGGCAGCTTGCCTGCTCCTGCATTCTCCTCAGGTATGGGGCTTCCTCCTGCAGTGCACCCCTCCTGCCCCGAGTCACACAGCCCCTGTGCACCCAGCAGATCGGCCACGTGGAATTTTATGAGAAGGAGTAAAATTAAAGGGGAGGAGGGAAATGAGACTTTAGACCCCCTCCTCCCCTCTGCCACAACAAAGAAGCCAGACTGACACCATCATTCCAGCTGTGGCCCAAGGGAAAGAAGGCAGAGGGCCAGTGGGACTAGGCAGGGCTGTGCATGGCCAGGCCAAATCCTGTAGCATGACGGAGAGAAGATATGTTTCCATCTTACTGTCATGTACAGGACCTTCTTCTTCCTGAAGGGAACAATGTTTAAACTCAGCTAGGTTTCTTTGCACTTGGGGGCAGCTTTGGTTTGTGCATCACATAGCTCTGAGCTAAGCGGTGCAATTAGCAACTTCGCTAGTTGGACGCTGTCTTTTGACATCTCTTCTATGGTCATTGATGTTGTTACCTTTATTCAAAACCTCTCCCCCATCAAACCAAACAAACATATTTGGAGAGGCTATAACCACCCAGCTGTGTACAGGATGACACCCATAAATCACGAGACGCCAGCTCCAGGCAGTAGCACTGCCAGCCACTGGCGTGGAAGTCTTGGCAGACTCACCAAGAAGCTTTTGCTACATCACAACACTCTGACTGAGGCATATCAGGGCTGAGGAGAACAACCATTAGATGCTCTGTCACCTACACGGTGCAGGTCTCCGGGGGAATGAAATTAGAGCGTAATGGCTGCCAAGACAGCTTCCCTGTTTTGTTAAGATTTTTTTTCCCCATTGCTAACTATGTGATGTGACTAGAATGCTACTAAAATGTGTAGCATTTGCAAAATCAGACACATATTCTCATAGTCAAATTGTTACCACAGCCAGACAGAGGTGGGCTAAGCACACTTTGCACACTCTTTATGTTCCCTGGCCTTCTTAAATATCAAAGCTGCATCTTGACATAAATCAGGGAAGTATCATTAGAAGTTTGCCCTGTCCTTATGCTTTTCTGCTTTTGGCCACTGAATGAGACAGATACTGGGCTAGATGGATCTTGGATATGACCTAGTGCAACCATTCTTAGTCTTTAATATAAAAAGATTGCAGAGCAGCCAGGGATTCCAGGAGGCACCGCTGTTCGAAGGGAAAGCACTCACATGCTCCAGTGATGGGCAGCCATCCAAAACGCTAAGGTAGATGGATAGCAATAAACTCTGGAGATAAGCAGATGGCTCCCAAGCTACAGAACGACTTCACAACAACAAATAGTAATGGCCTTAAGCTGTTTTACGAACTTTTCACAAAATGCCAGAGCCAGCCATTACATGCCTGAGCTTCTTAAACATCAAAGCTGTTTTCTTAAAGTTGATTTATATAAGCCAAAAGAAGTCATGTAATTTTCAGTTAAAACTTGCAGACTGCAGAAATAGCATCTGAATTTTTGTCTTAATAATCCTTTCTGGCTAATGGATTTTGGGGCCAAGTTTCTGCCCTTCGTACTTTTATATTGCCCAGTTACAGTTCTGCAACTCTTACAGTGCAGTTTGAGAACAGAAGCTGAAGTTAAATTGAATCTGGGCTCCTGTGGTCCTGTCCTCTGCCCTGGAGGAGCCATGTACCGCCAGCCATGCCGTTCTGTCCCTCTCTCCTGTCTTGCTCCTGGCATTTGTGCAAGCAGAAGGCGAGTTTTTCCAGGAAACTAATCTGGTGGAAGACAAACCACTTCTTTCTTCTGCTGGGCTGGTTTACAGTCAGATCAGCTCCTTCAGATTCTCCAGGTAGTGTGGAGATGAGGAGGTGGACATGCATGGTCAGGGACAGGACAGAAGGGCAGAATTTACAGCCTCACTTCAGCTGAGTATTAGCTGCTGAGGAGCTCCTCTCTAGCAAAAGTATGAGACGCCCTGGTTCTGCAGGTCATCGGGTGATGCGGTTTGCAGGTTTAGTTGAGGCCTTTAATTTGATCCATAAGCTCTCAGAAAAGGCCACCCTGGTACAAATGGATCAAGCAGAAAACTGGGGTGGTTTACATTCTTTGAGCGATTTGCCTGCTGTGAGAGGACATTAAAGAAGTGCCTGGCCCATATGTTGGGGCAGAGTGCTTTTAGTCCCAGTGATGTTGCTCCTGTGGTTCCCGTACAAGATTCTGCTTTCATTCCTTGCCAGTTTTTAATAGAAGTGCACGTTTATATCAAGTACCATTTCTCTCTCGCACCTGCTTCTCTCCATGCTGATCATCAGCCTCTGAAGCAAAACTCTCTTGACTCACTCAATCATTGCCTCCTAAAGTTCTCAGTACAGGTAGAGACATCACGTATACAAGGTTGCTCCCAACATGAGAGAAGGGATATTTGAACATTTCTTCTCTCACTGTATCAGTAAAAAAAGTAGTTATAGCCTCAGTCTAATGAGGGAGGGGAGAGGAAGGCTATACAAAGCCACTAGGCACAGGAGCTCCTACACCAGCCAGAGCAAATCGGACTTCACCATCTCCCTCTACAGCAGTAAATCTACTCTTGTTTACAGGTATCAGAAACGGAAACAGAATCAAATCAGAATTGAATACCTTCCATCAAAAATTATTTAAGTTTTATTTCTGTGATCTACTTCACATGTTTACCGTGGCTTAGATTGTGCATAAACCAGGCATTCCTTGCTGTTCGCTTGATAAACCAGTTGCTAAAACTCACAACTACTGGATTAAGAGTTTTAGTAAAAACTTTTAAACCTAATAGGACCATCTGATTGCCAATCTTATGATTAAAAATTTATATCACAGGTAATTCAAAACTGGATTCTTAAAAATGTGGTAGAACAATTAAGAAATAAAATCTCCCTTGGAGATCCAACAGTGTTTTAAATGTAGCTGCTTTCCAGAGTAAAATGTTTTACTGTCATGACCAGCTGCAAAGGAAAAAACCTGAAGATCATTTTCCCCTTCAGAAGAGCCTACACGTAAAAGTTGCTATAATGTTTCTGCAGCCATTGGGATTTAATCCTTATTCTTTCAATAGCAGTGGGTACAGGATTGGGCCTTGAAAACAAATGTTACCTCTGCCTTGTAAAGCACACTATTTCATGAAAAACATTTAATAGGAGTTGCCATGGTTACTATCACAGAGTGCTTTTGTGAATACGAGGATCATTCACTCAGTATAGGTGAAGGGCTCAGGATGCTCACCAGAAGCCAGAAGTGTCTCCCTGACCTCATAAAAGTGGCACCAACTCCGTTGTCTGCTTTCCTGGTAAACTTTTCACACACGTGGCACCACACAACACTTGCTAGCACTCCTAAAGTGACAACAGAAACATTTCCACTGTGCTTTAATGGATGTGTGCCAATACGCTCTTAACATTTCCATCAAGGGAGAAACCAAGCAAACACTTGACCATCACCTAACACCCACTCTGGCTCAAGCGTTGCCCCCCCAACTCAACAAGTCTACAGAAGGCAACTACATTCTCCATCCATCAGCCAGCACAGATCAGCGTAGCCTCTAGCCAAGTGGACAAAGAGTACCTGGAAAAATGTGCAAATTTGTAGGTTTACATCCAGCCATTGAGTTCTTGAAAGCACCTCTCCAGTCCCGGTGGAGTCCCAGATGGATGCTTAGGGACATGGTTTAGTGGTGGGATGGCAGGGTTAGGTTAATGGTTGGACTTGCTGATCTTAAAGGTCTTTTCCAACCTAAACGATTCTATGATTCTATGGCCTCGTTTGGATTGTGCTGATGCACTCTCTCTCTTGCAGAGCACCAAAGGAGAGGTGCAGTGTAATACCAGCAGCTGGTAACCAGGAAAAGGGGAATTTGCCTGCATGACTTCCACATCCCTTCACGTAAGTGTGGCACATAGCCCTTGTACACCAGGCTTTCCACATTTAGGGCTGTCCAAACTGGTGTTAAGCTCTTCTAGGTACCCTCACACCAGTGCAGACTGGGTCAAGACTGGAGCAAAGGCTCACCTCTTATATTTTATCTGGGATGTCAGTACCAATCAGTCCACTCACAGAGCCTGGAGACTGATTCATTATTGCTTGGCACAGAGCCACTGCCCTGAAGTCCACGCCTGGGTGATGATCCTGGCACCTACACGCAGCAAACCCACTGATTACATCCACTGAAAAGATCTGGCTGAATGGGATCATTTGCAATGTGAGGGCAACAGGAATTCCTTCAAGTCCATGACACAGAGCCACCTTGACATTACGTGCCCTGAGAAGGGCTTTCCATTGCCCAGCTTAGTCAAGCCTCCAACTAGATGGGTGCACAGACATGGGGTGCAGTTCTGCTCCCCCTTCTACTCCCGTCCAGCTCTGAGCTTCAGGATGATACAGAAAGGGACTCCAAATACTCAAGTTTTTATAGCAGTTGTTACTGAGTGCTAGAAGTTTTCAATAAAAAATTTAATATACTAGAGTCCAAGTAAAAAAGAGCAATTTACTTATAAAATACATATTTGCTGCACTGTACTATGAACTTTGGTAGCAGTGTGCATGCTAGGGTTTTCAAATGAAACTTAAAAGAGTGGGACCTGGGAAGCAAAATCCCTAAAACTCCACTGAAACCCCTTGCCTCAGTGCTTTGAAGAAACAGCTTTTTATTGCATAGTTGTATTTTACCTCAAAATTGTAGAATTTTAGGAGGTTGGGTGTCTGGCTTGAGACCTACCACAAATGAAACTGACCTCATCATAACCCTTAAAAAACCCCAACAACCCAACAGTCTATGTGAGAAACTGCCACAAATATTTTGGCAACATTTACCAGTCTGAAAGTCAGCCTTTTAGGGCTGACCTAGCATGAAGACTGAACCACATGCCAAGCTGTAGCTCCCCTCCTCCTTCCAAAACTGCAGTTGTCTCCATTTTTTAATCCACAACCCAATGTCTTAAGTCCAGTAGTGAATGTTAACAAAGTCTTGACCTGCAGAGTGCTAATTTCCTCCGGGACTGCTAAAGGAAAAAAAACTTTTCTATAAACGCCAGATCCTGTAAACCAAGAAGTTCATCACTGCAACACCTAGAACGGGATGGAAAGTGCCAGGAATGGAATCCAGGACCCCTGATTAGGGGTGAGGTTCTGCCTCCAGAGTCAGGTAGCAGAAGATGGAGACAGTGTGATTACAGACCATTTTGAAAAGTTTTCATGGGGAATGAAAAATCCCATCCTTTAGCGTCTTTGTCTTTTCTTCATCTACAGTGCTGAAACCTCTGTTAAGCTAGGTCCATGTTCTGCCCCTCAAAAACTAGAAGGACTCTTTTCTAGCATAATGCCAGAAGGAACTGCAGTGGCATCTGTCCCCTTTTCTCTTGGAATTGCACAGAAAAAGTGAAAGAACCAAAATGCTGCGTGAAAAGGACTGAATTGAGTACTTTTTTTTTCACAGCAGTGCAACCTTCCCAACAAAATTTCAGTTTCACAAAAAGGGACACATTTTTCTCCTCTCTCCCTACCCTACAGTGAAGCCCTGCCACTGTATAGAAAGAAATACAGGAGGAAGGCTAGAAATAGCCTGTAAGCGACACCAGAATGTGTAGGACATTCACACGGTGCAATGATCAAACCAGCCACTTCTTTTCACTCGTTCCTCTTGGGGCTGGAGAGCCCGGACTCACACTCTTCTGCTTGTGCCGCATCCTGATGGCTGGTGCAGGAAAGATGACAGCCCAGCAGGCAGAACTCAGGCAGTGGAAGAGAGATTGAAATCTGAACCCAGGTGTGGATTCATGAAGGTAATCGATGCTTTTGCTTCCTCTTCTGTTTTGGCACACATACGATCCGATGCGGTTCATCTTTCAGCTTTTCACTCTGCCTTTCTTCACTCGAGGCTGCAGCTATCGCTCTCCTGCACCATGTTCTCGGTTACTACGACTATCATCAAGTCCAACTGTTAACCTAACGCTGCCATTCCACCATGAATGGAATGGATGAGGAGGAGGTTCTGCTGCCTGCATTTCCTTCTGCGAGGGCAGCCGGAGGCTGCAGTTAGGTGGTGCTTAACCTTGCTGATACGAGCTAAGGTGGTTAACCTTGTACAGCCTGGACATGCAGCGCCAGGCACATTTAAAGTTTCCTTTGGAAGGTAAACACCTCCTACATAGCCACTGCATAGGATTTACCAGGCTAACAGATTTGAACGCAGTCATAAAAACTCACTTTACATCCTCTTTTAAGTACCTTAAGCCCTATTTTAGATCTAGCCCCAGGCAACTAGAAGCAAGAGAACTTTCTGCAAAACTAGCATTAATTTCATGTCCTCGGTGTTAGTTTGGTTTCGACACCAGAGTGGTTTACTTGTTTGGCTTCTTTGAAGATGTCTCCTGATACTTTTGTGTCTGACAGTCTTTGTGACTGCTGCTATTAAATGCTATTTAATGAAAGGCTTGAAATTTGGGGAAATTAAACCTAGGAATATTTTCACTGTATCCTTATCGTTAAACCAGTATCACAGCCTCATAAGTATAAGAAAGTAATTAAAACTTAACTTCTCTGTTCAACAAACCCTACAGAGGAGCTAACGTGAAGCGCAGGTAACAGAGAAAATCTAAGTAAAGGCTAGGACTTAACACCTCATTCATTAAAATCGCTGAAATCCTTGGAATTTAATGCAGAGAAGTCTCCTTTTCACCATAATTATGTGAACGACCAGAATAAAACAGACTTAAATGAGGCAAATATATAAATAAGAGAGCCTAGAGTTTGTGGTAGCTTTACTTACTATCTTAATTATATATTTCCTTCGAATGTTTCTTTTTTCCCTCCCTGGGACAGATGGAATAAATTAATCTTAAATGCAGCATAAAATCTATTCCAGATCCTCTCATATGCCAGTGCTTAAACATAACTAACTAGAATAATAAAAGTCAGAGATGGAAAAGATCTATTAGCTGACCACCTAAAATTTTACATACAGAAATGTATCAATTTAACTAAACCTATTTCTAAATATTTAAGGAGGTTTGGTTACATCTTAAATCAATTCAACAGTGGCTAGAGTCAATTTATTCCACTTTCAAATCACACTTCGAAGCAAATGGAAGTGACCTGCTTTTAAGCACAGTTGCACTAACTAAACAAATGCATGTGTGGAGACTAAGAATCAGAGAGGCAGCAAGGTCTGGCCAGTCCTGGTAACGCAGACCCCTCCATTGGGGGGCTCAGGGTCCCCCACTGCCGTTGCAGGTGGTGGAGAATAAATATTTACCCATTCCCAAAACAGAGGCCCAAGCTGGGAATTAAAATATACTGAACTGATGTCTCAGTTTTGCCTCTCTCCAGCCTTGGATGAAACTCTTAACATCACATTACCTCTGAAAACACATGAACGCCTCTTTCCTGAATACGAAGGTTCAAATATGAGCAAGCTGAGAACCAGCTCATGCCAGGGTTACTTTCATAGCCAAGCACGGCATTTTGATTCCAGTCCTAAAAGAAATCATATGCATTTAATTTTGTGAGTAAATTGGTTTAGATGGCAGTTCAGCAGTCACGAAGGATAGAAGAGTTTGATTCTGCATCTTCTGAGTGACAATGTAGGTGCCTGTACAGGACTGTTCTGTAGGAGCACTTTTTAGAGCATTTTGTCCAAACTGACTTTTAGCAACTTGCTGGGGGAAAGATGGAAGAGAGGCTGTAATTGAAGGGGCTTATTCCATGCCTAAAGCCTTATATTTATGGTAATGTTTATGTGAAATCCTCCACATAAACCGAAAAAGCTTTCAAAATGCTGCTTTCAAAATGACATGCGTACAAACCTAGCCAGATATGCAAGACAGATTCAATACCAACTTTCTCATACAATGATTTTTTTCTAATTCTTGATGAACAGTAGAGGCTGAACGTTTCTGCTGGAGATCACTGGAGACACACGGTGGACTGACCTCCCATGATTCCAAGAGGCCGCAGGACCACACACGAGCGCAGTGCCCCTCCATGGCAGAGCAGAGGGAATTCACCAGTTTCATAGGAAGCATTTCTGGGTCTGGTGACCGCTCGTTGTTCCTACAATATGCTAACAACACCCTGACAGCAATTCCCAGGGTCTTCTCCTTTCCTTTGTTTTTACAAGCATCCTACCTACATCCATTTTGAGAGCCAGGTTCATACGCTATTAAGAGACAACAGTGCCACAAACTACACCCAGAGGTGAACCTGTTAAAAAATGTTAGGTGTTACTTTTAATTTGTGCTACTCTATGCCTACATATGGCTTAATGTACCACCAACAAGCATGAACATATGATGTTGAAGGATGTCAATGCCGTGCAACGTAGACATAGCTAAAAAAGTACGGGTGGCAAACTAAACCAGTTTAGCACCCTTATGCCAATATAAGATTGCCTCGTGCAGTGCATTTTTACATGCTGGTCCATTTTATGTCTCAGATATTGAGATTTTCACTATTTTTCTTTCTTGTAAGGCACAAATAATAAAAAGTAGAAGAAAATCATTATTTTTTTAAAAAATGGGGTTTTTACTTCTGATCCCTTTCTGCAAGTGGCCATCTCCTGCAGCTGATGGCAATTTGGTAGTTGGAGAATTTTGAAGAGAAAATTTCAAGTCATCAAACCCGATACTTTCCACAAAACATTAACAGAAAGGGCTTCCAAGTTCTAGGGTAGCCTTATTTTTTTTTAATTGTCCCCACACCTAGACTGTGGGGAACACCAACCACCACCTCCCAGTTCTGTGCTTGAGCCTCCAGAAGAGACAGGAGTGCTGCTCTCCCAGCTTGGGATACACAAGCTGACAAATCAGTTCTGTCCTCTTCTCTTGTCACCCGCTACAGCCTGAATGACCAAGTGGATTAAAGAAAGATTAATTTTGTGTCTGAGTGAGACATTGGCTCACACCTATGTGGCTGAGTATTTGTATTTGTGTAAGTGATGGAGAAACGGAGAGGTGTTCACCTCCAAATACAAAACAGAATACAGGAGCTCATCCACAACTTTTCACTGCGCTCCCATGTTATTGAATACGACTGCCCTGCTACCAGCAGGCTTTCCTGCATCAGCGTTTCTTCACAGGCAGCGTTCAAAACGCTCCTTTTGCATCACATCATTTTTTGTCATCATTACAGACATTCTCATGGGGTTGGAGAGCCATCCCCTGCCCGCTTCGGTGTAATTTCAAAACAATTATAATTTGATGTAATGAGCAAGCATCAGGCAGCGCTAAGGGAGGCTGGAGAAAGCTGAGCACAGCGCAAGACTTCACATAAAAGGCTGTAATAGAGGATACTCCAAAAACATATGGGTAGTGGGGGCACCCATCCAAGAGGATCTCTTAACTTCCAGTGGAGATGGGGCACCGCACCCTTCGGCCCTTCTTCCAGCTGGAAAATTAAAAGTGATGTAACGCAGGTGCTGCAGTAGTGGCTAAAACACAGCTGCCAAAATACGGTGGCCTGTTGACAAGGTGACAGATGGATGAACGGATTTCTCTGTGGGACCGGGGTGCTTTTGGGGAACCAGGCGAGGTGGGCCCTCACCTCCCCCTCTGACCGCTGGAACATGTCCAGAGGAGAGCAGCAAAGCTGGTGAGGGGTCTGGAGCACAAGTCTGATGAGGAGCGGCTGAGGGAACTGGGGTTGTTCAGTCTGGAGAAGAGGAGGCTGAGGGGAGACCTGATCGCCCTCTACAACTGCCTGACAGGAGGCTGTAGCAAGGTGGGGGTTGGCCTCTTCTCCCTGGTAACGGGCGATATGACAAGGGGAAGCGCCCTCAAGTTGCACCAGGGGAGGTTTAGGTTGGACATCAGGAAAAATTTTTCCACTGAAAGGGCTGTCAAGCATTGGAACGAGCTGCCCAGGGAAGTGGTCGAGTCCCCATCCCTGGAGGGATTTAAAAGACGGGCAGA
>NW_009260339.1:177461-178400 GCF_000687185.1 Egretta garzetta
CACCCCGGGGCTGGGGGTCCGGTGTGACCCCACCGGGGAGCGCTCCTGCCGCGGGGCATCGCCCTGCTGGGAGAGGCCCGGGGAACGGACCTGCTCCTTCGGCCGAGCAGGGGAGGGCTCCCCATCACCCTCCTTCGGCTCGGGGGGAGGAGGGTGCTACGAGATCGTGGCCGTGGGCTTTTAAGTTTGAGCCCCAAAGCACTGTGTTGCGCTGCGGGGCCCGGGGCTGTGCTTTGGGGGCTGTAGGCACATTGGTCAGGGCACCGGCCCCGTGTCCCAGGATAACCGGTGTTGAGGACAGGCTGGAAGCGTGCCCAGCTACCTAAGCTGTCTTTGTAGCAGTGACACCCGGGACAACATCAGGCGGACAGAGCTGACTCCTTAGAAGGACCATCCGAGAGCCATAAAAGCAGGTTAGATTTGTAGCTGTCCTGAAATGGGGTCGCTGCTTTCATGTTACGCATCATACTGACCTGTGAAGTGCTGTAAACTTTGCTGGTAGTTGTTCAACCTGCAGGTGTCTTATAAGAGCCAAGGAGAACGACCTTTTTTTCCCTGACTTCATGACCCCGCTGCCAGAGGTGCGCTAGGCTTGTTAGTTGGATGGCTTCACCTAAGATCACCGAGCTGCAAGGGTGATCCACAGGAGCCCCCATTCAGTTCCCACCTTCAGCTCATCTCTGTGGCTTTCCAACCTGTCCTAAGTGCCACTGCTGTGCCATCTTGTCGGGAACGACTGAGCTTTTGCTCCTTTTCTGGCTCCAGAAGGACAAAAGGAGGTTCCCTTGCTCTGTTAACACTGTTCTCTCCTAGGTCTTCATTCTCCTCCTTCCTTGCTTTCCCAACTCTGTTTTTCCCAGCTCCTTGCCTGGTGTGTCTTCTTTGGTCTCTACTCTGACTGTTGCTTGGGCACAAGGTGCTCACATAGACAGGTACTTC
>NW_009260339.1:178477-206939 GCF_000687185.1 Egretta garzetta
ATTCCTGTTCTTTCTTTGACTCTTTTCCTTCTTCCCTACCGTAACAGCACATGATAAGGTTCAGGGAAAAAGATGGTACCCTAACCTCAGGCAGATCCTGGTGAATAATAGCACCTACTGTTGCATCAGGGCACTGCGCCGATGTATGAGAGCGTAACAGAACCGTAAAGACAATTCTTTATCGCAAAGCGGTGTCAGGTGGATGGCACCAGAACTCAAGGAGCAATATTACAAATTTTTAAAAACAAACAAAAAAAAAAGATGCAAATGGAGCATGGCAATCTTTTTCATACATCCGGCTATTAATTCAAATAAATTTTTTAATCTCTTCTGTGGTCTGGGAAGTTAACGACTTTTTCCATCACCTTAAATAGTTGTAGTATTGTGGACACACCTAATGGGGAGAGTTTTAAAATGTTTTATGTGACATGAGCTTAAAGGAAAAAAAAATCCAGGCCTCTTTCCAGATAGCGGGATGACAGGGGTTTAATTCATCGCTGGGGAACGCGGGTAAAAGGAAGAGAAAACAACCAGTGAATTCGTGGCTGGTTCAAAGCTCGAAAAATCCTTGATGGGTCAAGCCACTCTTATTTGGCTGTGTTTATCTGGATTAGAAAAACCTGGGTTTCCCTGGGAGGGGCACTTGGAAGGATTTGCCCCAGCGGGTGACATTAGCCTTTAGACCTCGGTGACCAGCGTGACAGCTGCTTGTGTCTGGGGTCGGTGAGGTGCTAAAGCTGATGATTTCATGAAGCATCCCTGTCCCAGGCTTGACACTGGAAGGTGTAGGTTAGCAGAAGAGTCTGTCTGAGGAATTTGAACGATGACATATGGCAATTAATAACCACGGTGCTTTGCACTGGTATTTATTTTGAAAAGCAATGGGTCACTGCATTTCAATTATTATTTTTAGTCCTGTTTATTTTAGTCCAGCTATTTTAGTCTGATAAACATGTTGTGTATGTGTCTCTCGCAATGTTTATATTTCAGCTTTCTCACCAAACCAACTGTTCACAGCACTTGCTTTTCCCTCTCAGCAGAAGATCTGATTTTTTGCTTTGTCTCGGTCCCATCGTAGCTATTGCTGAATCAAGCTGTTTTCCTTTTTCTTCAATTATGCAATAGTAAAAAAATAAAAAATAAAAAAAATTAACTATTTTGAAGTTCAGCTATCATCCTCTGAAAGTACAAGGAGAGACAACTGTCGAAGTAATTCAGTAACAGTTTTACATCAAGTGGTCCCTTTCTGGCACTGGGGGAACAAATAGTGGATAGTGACCGTAGTAAATCCAGGTGCTGCAAGCCCTTGTCCTGTTGATGAGCGTATGTAATGATGTGTGAGCACTTACACGGAGCCTATACTGCTGAAGCTGCTTATAGCAGCTAACCAATCTAATACATCAAGTAGTCTACGGGACATATGTTCCTTAAGGTGTTGCTGTGGCTTCCAGCTACAGGAGCAGGCAAAACTTGGTGCTACATGCAAGTTCAGCTACAGTTGGAAGCCTTCATTCTCCCAATCCTTTGGAAAATACCCTCCTCTTACTGCATTTGGCTTGGTAAAGGGGGTTGGCAAAGAGGCTGCTGAACAAACTAGTGTATTTTGAGTTCCCGAATCCAATAAGAATGGATTGAGCTGGTGTTGTCAAGTACCTAAATAAAGGGAGTAGAACATATAAGCCAATTAGTTTACATTGGCTATTATTAATGAGATTTGAAAGAGTTTGACCATCCTTGGTCTTAGAGATTTTCCCCGTACAAGTTGTGTCTTTTCACGAAAGGTACTTTGGGGCTTTTTAGTATAAAAACCTTATTTTATCTGCTGCTGAAATCTTTTAGCCCGGAAGTATGTGAGACAGGGAACCTTTTGTGGTAATAATTTTAGTAGTGGATTTGTACTATAAAACCTGGCATTTTAGGAAGAAGGAAATGGTCTTTCTTTGGTCTTTGATTAGAAAGCAAACAGAGGGAAAAACAAGTGGAAGAAATTAACTGAGGGGAGGAGAAATATGTATGTTTAGAGAACTGTAGATACATTGTAAAGAAAAACAAAAAAAAAAGCGCTAGAAAAATTAATACTAAGCTACCTAAAATGGGTTGTAGAAATGTTCATTTTCAAATTTTCTTGGTTTTACCAGCCATGCAAATGCTGTTATTTCACTGTCCTTCCTCTGAATAGGAAAGTTTGGGGGGCTGAAACTCCCAAGATGGCAAACTAAAACAATTTTAGAAGTTGTTAGGCACGTAAGTTTGAAGCAATGAAACAGATTCTTGCTACCACTGATGTCAAGGGCAAAGCATCAGCCGATTTCATTGTGTTCAGGACCGATATCCTGAGCAATGCACAGTGAGTGTGGAAAATGGGTTTTCAGACCTAAAGTCTTCAATTTTTGATCCTAAACTTTTATTTGGTCCTGTTAGCTGTGTTCAAGGAATACTTCTGTAGGAATGCTTCCTTCTTTTTATCAAATGTATGTGCCTTAACTGAGCGGAGCACTTCAGGGGGATAGCTGGCGTTAATGAAGATTTCGATATGTGTGACAATTCCCAGCAGAATTTCTCTTGTTCCTTTAGACAGCTGTGAGAGCCCATGTCTTAAAGGGTTCACGCTTTAATCATTAGCTTACTAATAGCATAAAGTTTGCCTAAACCCTTCGTTTTCTCCTTCCTCACTTAGAAGTCGTTTAAAATTTTGAGAAGCTATAGATTTTAACATAACTATTTGAATTTGCAGCTTTTCCACTTACATTTCAAATAAGATACTTATCTTTTTAGAGAAAGTGGGGAGACATTATTGAAGTACAAGGGGTTTTTTTCCTGTATAACAAGTTAAAAACCTTATATAAAAATATCAATGATGCAAACTGAATTAATTAGTAATTAATTGGTGAGTATTTGACAAATTTTAGGAAGAAGGAAAATTATACTGTCTCTTAATAGCAGACAACTGCCAAGGAACAGTTCAATGATCTATAAGAAACCAACTGCAAAACTGAGAAACAAAAGACGCTCGAAGCTTAGGGCACTGTACCATGCGGCAGCTATTTTTAACATTTGTTTAGCAAAATCCATTACTGTTTGGTTACAGTTATATTAAGGTGGGTTGTTCCCTCCTTTTCGTTTTCTCCTGTGTGGTTCTATCCCACAAATTAGTTTTGCAGAGATTATGTTAATTTTTTGACTGTGCTATACTCGTTTGTTGGCTCTCACTAGCTGCATGTGTGACCCTGGCCAAAATCACAAATTATTTGAGCCTCTCTTAATTTGTCTGTTAAGCAGATAAAAAAAAAAATAAATCTTTATTTGTTGCAGTTCTTTAAAATGTGTGAGACTCCAAAGTAGAAAATGCAATTGCTAGTAGGAGACAAGGCAGCCTATCAAAAAGAGGGTGTACCCCACTTAAAGGAAAAGGTATTAAGAAAATTGTAATTCATGTGTGTCCTCGGTCAGAATGAGTTGCTTAAATTATCAAATGAATAGTTGAATGGTTTACTGGGGGGAGAGGTTTTCGTGTCATGTGTTTCTAGCTTAAAGGGATTCAACATTTGTGACTTTGTCATCACTATGGTAGTCCTTCAACATGACATGTCAGTCTCTCTTGTCACATACTTCATCCATCTATGAGAAACTCTGAGGAATAGAATCCACTGCTGCTGAAACCTATTTTAAGGCCGGTTTTTACCTCGGGGTTTCTTTCTTTTTTTTTTTTTTGCTGAGACTTTCACTTCCTATATCCATCATTCCAGATGTGCCAAGGTAGACAAGTTGTCTCTGATTTGACATTCAGATAATATGAAGTTGGGCTATTTGTCACAGATTGGGGTTGAGGCACCACTGCTAACCAGATTTAATCAGTGGAACAAAGCTATTTGGTTGAAGCAGACTTTAAATCACATTCTGGTGGCCAGGAGGTCTGTGCTGACACCCATGATGGCTAAGTCCCAGCAGGCAGTGAGGTTCAACTCGGCTAACTGCAGCCATGTGAAGGTTAGGTGTTTGGTTTAAGTTAGGATGCTTCTGTTGTTAGTTAAGAGTGATGGGACCCTGGGAGGGTGGTGGCAGGACCCTGGGAGGGTGACATGATGCGTCCCTCTGGGGAGCGCTCTGTGAACGAGCGGTGAGCGGGGCGCACAGGCAGGTATGCTCACTAAAGCACAGTGTGATCCTGCCCCATCAGATGCTTTTTGAGAGATTGCAAACAACCCTTCATCCTTATACAATGATGATGATGATGATGGTGTCTCTGACATGGGGCCTTAAGCACTGTTGTTGGTAATAAGCTCCTGAGTGTGATAGTCACAGCTGAGGGATGGGAATCCATCATCCAACTTCATCACTTGACTAGAAATCCAGAACAAGGCATTTTAAGACAAGATGCTCTGAGTTAATTCCACTGCATCTTGGTTACAGAAGTACAGCGAAGGTAATGGATTTGAGTTGGACTAAAGTTAGTGGAGCAGACTGTCATCTGAGCTGTGGGAATTTGGTGAGAAGAAACCCAAGACGGATCTACAAAGCTAAATCTTCTGATTCGCGCATTATGCTTTAACTGCTATAAAATCCTCCCGTGTGCCCCGTGGAGCGCTTTCTGGGGGAGGGAAAGCAAACAAGCTGTTAAATACAGGTCTTAATATGAAACAGGGAAATCTGAAGCAATGTTAGGTAGAAAAGTCAGGGGAAGTGCCAATCCAGCAGGTGCTGTTCCATCAGTCCTAGGCAAGCAAAGGATGTAGACAGCGGAAAAGCTAGTAAAGTTCCACGATATCATTTGGGGGAGAGGGGTGGGATTAAGGAGTCCTGGCGATGGAGACTCTCGTCATATTGTGGTGTAGTATTGTGTTAGAATAACTTGAGAGATGTGTTGTCCATTTTACACAGCAGACTGCCTTGTGGAGATGCTGCCTGGCTTGGAAGCCCCAGTTACAGCCATGCCAGAGCATTAAACAGCATTTAATGTCCTGAGCACCGGGACAGAGTTGTCCATATTATTGAATACTTAAAATGGTTGATGGCATCAGTTTGGGATGGGGCCATCTAGCTCTCTCCCATGTGATTCTTGGGCATGTTTTACTCTGGGCCAGGGACTTGTTTTACCAGGTTACCATGGCCCAGGGACGATTCCCAGCAGACCACATGCCAGTCTGTTTTGGAAAGCAAGAGGTTTTAATGGTACAGGTGCAGACTGTTTCATGGCAGCTGGCCTCAGGCCCAGACAGTCCTCTTGAGCGCATTTGTTTATTAGCATAGATGTCACCACTGTGGCTACGTTAACGTGATGCTGGGCCATGTCTGATCAACGTGCCGGTAACCCAAGCACAGTGCGATGCTGGTGTAGCTACATTGCTTGTGCGATTCAGAGTCGTAGTGGTGTTTCTTACCCAAAGAAACAGGTTTAGAGTGGTTTTATGTACCATAGTCAGTAACTGCAAGTTGTGCTAGCAGCAACTTACTGGTATTCAGTGGGCTATTTCCCTTTCTTGGGTATTTTGAGGCTCTGTATTACTAATCTACTACTCATGAGTAGTGCCGGCTGATCTCAGAGGATTGCTCAGGATTGTTTGTGCTTGCGATGGTCTTATGCTCTCCGATAACACACAGTCCCAATCCTTCAACGGCGCTAATGGGAATCTGAGGTCCCACATTTATCTCAAGCTGCTACATTTCCTATTTTAATGTCTCTTGACATGTTCATAGTTCCTCTTTGATGGTGGGCTGACCACTGAGCACAAATTCTTTGCAGACTGATGTGTCTTTTGACTGAGTGATGTGCCCTCCTCTTCAGTACCTCCCACCGCTTCAATTCCCTTTTTGATCATTTTTGTCCTCATTATGTGCCTGTAAAGGGAACAGTCCTCCATTTGTTCAGTTTCTGTCCTGAATGTCTCTTTCCTTTTATCTATAATGTAATATCTATCAGAAGAAATAGCAAGACCATGTAATTGGCCTGGAACCTCTGAGCCCCAGTATGGCCCCAGTCTGTCACCATTAAAGCCCATGAGTGCTTTATGCTTGAGTTATCCTACTGGGAAAATCCTCTTCCAAGGGAACTGATAGAAGCTGATACTCAGGATGTTTAAAACAAGAATGGAAAGAATGGGAAGGAACAAAGTTGCTTAATGTCCAGAGAGGCTACATGACCCAGAAGATGTTTATTTTGGTACTTATTTTTTTGTAATGCATGATCTTGTTGAAAGGAATGTTCGTTGTGTACACTCATGTAAAAAGTTTAAAAGGCTTATAGAAACTTCAGAATTCTGTATCTTAAACAGCTGACTATAAGGAAAAAAAAAATTATTTTGTAAGCCACTTACCAGTGTATGTCATGAATCTGAATGGTTTAGGCTATGTTTTGAAAATACTAAGGATTTTACTAACAGTGTTATTTTTGTTTTTAAGGACTAGATTCAAGACAAAGAAAGTCTAAGAAAGAAAGGAGTTGGAGGGAGGACAAAAGGTGATCCAGGCTGGCCCTGAGAACACATAGAGAGACTCATATTCATCCCATTTGGTTTTAGCCACGTAGCCGAGGGTCCTACATTAGGAATATGGTTTCTGTAGGCTTCCTCTCTAGACAACAGCTAGGGAGAGATGCACTTTGGACCTCTCTTTTTATTGACTATAGAGGGAGCTTAGGGAGGGTACAGTCCTCATTTTGGCATCTGAGGTTGACATAAGCCTTTGAGCTTAATTCTCCTTTTTTTTTTAATTCTGTGTATGGCAGTTATGCAACAAACATGAATTAAATATTAGCTTGAACCATATTAGAATTACAAAAAATCCCCAATACAATTCTAAAGCCTATTAAAATGTGTCTGCGCAATTAGTCTCCAAGCACACTGTTGTCTCCTCATTTCTCTCCATCTTTTTATTTTTCCTTGTCTCATTTTTCATGTCCTGCCTGTACATAGACTGCCGCTTCCTCGGTTTGGGACTCATTAATTCTCCATGTCCTATAATGTGCCTGCAGCACTTTGGGATAATAAAATAACAGTGTGAAGTAATAGAAAGCTGCTTCTACTTGCAGTAAGCGGAAGGCAAAATGTTGTCTCACTTCTATCCAAAATACAAGCAGTGCAGATTCATACTGAATTGGCCGCCAACTGCTGAACACAGATACATCGAAGGACAGCCCCGGGCTGTTTTCAAACAGAAGTGCAGCCTAGAAGAAGCCTTGCTTGAGATGCTTGGAGGCAGCTGGATGTACAGTGCTTGCCTCTGGGCTTGTGAAGAGTGGCATGTTACGCAGTTTTCACACCCTTCCAGATAGACGTGGTGCCAAATGATACCAATGTGCCTTGCTGCTGAAAATACCGTGCAGCTTTATGGCCCGTGCAGCACTACTCAGCCAGCCCCTGGGATTGCTTCCCCTTGGTCCCTGCCCAGAGCCGGACCGGTGGGGTGTACATGGCCCAGCAACCAGAGAAGGAGGTCTCCATCTCTGCTCACGTTGTTACTGCCTCTGCCTTTCCCAGTTACACAAGGGTGCTGTGGGAAGTTGGTTGAGGGGTGACATTTTATTCATAGAGGACATGCTGCGTAATAGATATATGGGACAACTGAGAGGGGCTGCTGAAGACCTTATCCTGCGGTCTCTGCCCTGTGTGACAAAAATATGTTTCCTTGCTCCCTGGTGCTATCAAAGTGGCTGGGGATGCAGGAGTTAGTAAAGGGGAAAAAGTAAGAGAGAGCTGCAAGCCCCCATCAGCAACTCTTCCCCCCCAGCATTGCACAGACCTCTTTCAAAAGCTTTGATAACCTCATGGTACTTGATGCTATCGGTGGATTTTTTTTCATCAGTATTTTGAAAAATTCAGATTGTGTCCTCTTTCACTAGTCCAGCAGGATTGGCAAGAAGAGTTGGGCATAGTTCCTCATGGTCTAAGATCAGCAGCCTTAGCATCTGATCTGCAGGATACTGAGTGCTAAACATGGGGCTATGAAATATGGGGATGACTGTAATTGCTGTGTCTCTTCTGCAGAGATATGTCCATATTAAAACCGAAAGCAGCCACTATAGTTATGGAGGGTTGATGGCCTTTATTCCCTTGGATGCTTGAGAGCCTAGAGTATGAAGGTATCCTGAGAGCATGCTTAGATGCTATCTATTTCCAGGCAAATATCTTAAGAACCAAGGCTCCCATGTTTTTTTTAATTTAAAGCAATATTGCAAACTTGTTGCAATTATTTATATAAACCAAGCATTAGGTTTGGATCCAAGAACTCCGTTACGACTCCCCGAACAGTTTGCCTGTTATGTTCAGGGCACTGTGGGGCATACATGTGAGACGTTAATTGTGGCAGAGCTCTGGTGAGCGGGGTCTGTTTTGGGGACCCAGAGAACGGGGGAGTAGAGGCTGTGTGACTGTGAGCTCCAAAACCAAACGCTCAGAAGTCACAGGTAAGGCCTCAAAAGTGGAAATGAATTTTTTAAAAAAAATTCAGTGTTGGCCTATTTGTTTTACCTTAGTATTTCTGAATCTTTAGGACATAAATGGGCCATGTTTATGAGTTTTAATCAGCCCAAAATGAGGTTTTCAGGAGTTTGGGGTTATATGCAGCTGCAAAACTAATTGCACTGTTGCTCAAAATACTTAACTGCTCTGACTTTCTCATGGGTAATCCAGTATGCATTGAAGTAGAACCCGTGGGCCTATGGTTTTACTGAGAGATGTCTTGAAGAGGAAAAGACTTTCCTAAAGCAAAATGCTTTGTCATCTAAGTGTTTCTAGTTTGGTACTCATTTTGGGTCTTCTCTGTTAGTTGAGACCAAAGAACAATAAAAATTCTGCTCTTTGAATAGAGTTTTCTTAAAAAAAGAAAAAAAAATCTACAAAGCAGCATTTAGAGGACATAAGGTGAGGAAGATGAGGAGCAGAGTCAAAATCTAGTAGACTTCTGCTCCTAACCTGTATCTGAAGCAGCCTATTTTTCCCTTGTAGTGAGTCTTTTGAGCTTTAAGTTTTACACCTGAAGTTAGGTAGCATGAATAGCCCCTAGATAAAACCCTTGTTGCTTTACTCACTCTACGTAGGTGTTTTCAAAATTCATGCAAGATGCCACTTTTTCAGAGGCCATATTCAAAACCTGTTCCAGTTATTATCATAGCACAAAAATAATGCTAAGTGGGCATTAAACTCTTTTAATCTGGAATGTAAGTGAGATTTGGTACATTTTTCATGATCTCTTTTAGATTTAATATTGTCTAACTAAAATCTTTGTCTTGCAGGTCCGAGTACAGCCGTATGTCCTCTACCAGCAGTGAGTATAACTTTGAGAATTTTTTTGAAATGGATTCTCATATTTTCTTTTTTCTGGTTGCTAATATTTATTAACACCAACCTAGTGTTATGATGGAGTTGACATTGACACAGTAAAGCCCTTGTTCCTTCTCTTCTTACTTAAGGACATGGTTTAGTGGTGGGATAGCAGGGTTAGGTTAACGGTTGGACTTGATGATCTTAAAGGTCTTTTCCAACCTAAACAATTCTATGATTCTTGGATCTGTGTCTACAAAGAGTACAGAAACAGTATAGAAAATTAAATTGATTGGATGTTTA
Organism: Egretta garzetta; assembly: GCF_000687185.1. Classification (NCBI taxonomy): domain Eukaryota; kingdom Metazoa; phylum Chordata; class Aves; order Pelecaniformes; family Ardeidae; genus Egretta; species Egretta garzetta. The sequence continues at coordinate 188,035 of NW_009260339.1, forward strand.
TGAGCAAAATACAAGCCATGTGTAAAGTCATAAATATTGGAGCTCACAGGAATGCAAGGCAAAATGAGAACAAAATCTGTAGACATGGTGTGGCCAGTGTGAATGGGTCCTCTGGCGAAATGAGTTTGCAGCGATGGAAGGAAGCGCTTGAGAGCAAATTCTGTGAAGCATTTCTTTGATTTCAAAGATGGTATATGCTCCGGTAAGTGTCACAGTCTTTCCGGATGTTTACGATAGCCAGTTGAAGTTCAGGTCATCCAACTGATAAAAGATGAATTCTGGTGTCTGGATTATTTTTTTTCTTTTTCATCGATGCAAAATGGCTTTTTTGGGTTTTTTTACAAACAAGGATCGCTTTTTCAGTCCTCTATCTACCCACTCCAACCATTTTCTTAGTTGTAGGACATCCTGTATCCACAGCACTTTGGAACGCAACGATGCCTGTTCATGCGCAGCTACTTAGAATCTCTCACTTGTCAAAGTGCAAGGTGATGCCCGTCTCCCTCATTCACATGTAGACGTGAGCTTTATTTATGCCAAGCAAGCAGATCAAAAATGTTTTATAATCTGGATCTTTAAGCACCATGAAAATCAGAGGGGAAGAAAGCTGTCAAGTTTTTTCTCATTCACACATTCTGGCTGAAGCATGGAGAGGGTTATTTTCCATCTCCCGTGGTCTTCAGCAGAGGGCTTTTATGGATTTCAACAAGAGCTGGATCAGACAGTGTTCGTAATGTCTGGCTCCTGAGCTGATGTGGCTAGCAGGGAGCTCGCTGTCTTTCCTCCATCTGCTCAGTGCGTGTGTGTCTATCTGAGAAAGAGAGATTTCAGTGCAGCTTTTTCCTAAATTCTGTTGTTCAAATAGATTTTTGTTTTCCTGCTGTCAGACATGACTCTTGAAATGATTGGGAAGCAAAATCCAGGCAATCGACTTTTCTGTGCTAGTAAAAGCATGTTGGATCTGACTGGCTGCACCAGGTGTATGCCCTACCACCACCACAGCTCACCATTTTGGGTGATGGCTTGGGGAATATGGTGCCAGTTCAAAACACAAGGTGTAAGTAAGGCATTTCTCATCCCTTACCACCTTTGCATGACTGCTGCAAGTTTTAGAAATAAGGTAACAAATTGCATTTGTAAGTTGTTTTTTATCAAATGAGCTGCTTGTCAGGGTAATTTTTGGTTGTGTGGCAGCTAGTGTGCCATGTTAACTGTGGTCACCTCAGTGCCTTGCTGGCCACGGCTGTCCAGAATATGTGGGGATTACAGTTATATTTCAACACCAGTAATTTGTCAGTACAAGGAGGTATTATCATTCCAGCAAAGACACAGAAGTTCAAAAGACAGGACAGTCGTCGTCCTTCTCTTTTCTGCTTCCAAGGCAAATTATATTGATACAGCTTCACAAGTAGCAGTATCTAACTTTGCATTTTGTGGGGTTTGTGTGGTCGGTTTGGTCAGACAGTGCACGAGTAACAGAAACAGCTGCATAAAAGAATTGCAGTAAAATACAAATGCTTTCATGTCAGAGGCTGGCAGTCAGAGGATGCATAATGCATTTGAAGAAAGGATTATTGGGGAAGAGATATTAGGAAAAAAAAGGTGATTTTGCCGTTTTAATTTCTTTGGGGAAAAGATTCAGCAAGTGTTAGCATTCATAGTACAGAAAGCAGTCTAATCAATGAGGCTGTTAGGCCCTCACATAATACAAAGTAAGCTGTTGTAAATTAAAAAGCAAAGAATCTCCATTACCTACAGCTGCTTCATCTGAAGCTCCTGTTCTAATGAAGTGGAGTTTATCTAAACCAGAAGGATTACAGGCTAATTTGGTTTTACAGGGGTCTTATTCACCAGTACCAATGAGGCCTCGATTTCAGTGTTTAATAAGTGAATAATCTTCTAAATTTCTGGATGAACTCCACTGGACTATGGTTTTCCACAGACATGCCAAGAGAAGGATAAGAAAGATTTAGCAGGTGATTTAACTACAGCCACCTATACCGCTTACTGCGATGACAGCAGCTGAACAAACTGCAGGAATTTGCACCAATGGAGAAGTATACAGGAACCCTAGAATCCCCCAAGTCAGAAGTCAAATCTCATCGGCTGCTGTATGGCAATGGAGAGATTGTTCTGTACATGCATTATTTCTAGTAGGTTTTTTTCCCCCCTAAGCATATGGCAGCAGTTATCATGGGCGACGTACTACTTCAGCAGTTCAAAGCCCTGCCTGGTGGGTTGGTTGGACCTTGGGTCTTCAGCAGCATCTCAATTCTTTTCTTCTTTGCCCTTGTGTCCCATCTTCGGGTAACCCAAAAATGCTTTTTACTGGCAGCATTCATCTAACATTTGTGGTTTCGTACAGCAAGTACTTTGGGGAAGAGTACCAAAGATTGCAGAGTGTTTATTTTTGCAAGAAAATGCAGCAGTTATCTGCCACGCGGGCTCTGGCTGTTGTCAGGGTGACTTTGTCCCACTTTGCCTCTTCTTACTGAGTGGAGTAAATAGGCCACGCAAACCTGTCTGCTGGGTGCTGGATTTTGAGGTATTACAGCTTTGAAAGGTTCGGCAGTGTGATTTCAAGGAAAAGAAGTGCTAAATTAATTCTGACTTTTTTTTCCCCAAATTCTGGTGTGCATAGCCACTTTTTCCTTTGTTCTCTAGTAGGAGGTGTGCTTTGTCTTATTAGGATGTTTTGCCCATTGGTGTGCTCTTCATTAATCTAGAAAATATATTAAGCTTCTTTTTGCTCATATTTTCAATTACCTTTTGCAATTACCGTTAGGGATCCCCAATCATATTCGAGAGGGAATTGTGCTAGGCACTTTATGAACACTGAAGAGACCTTTACCCAAAGTGCATAATACCAAAATATAAAGGCCATGGGTGGCATATGGATACAGACAGCTGGAATCACGACAAAAGAAATAATTAGTGTTGGTCAGCACAATAAGCAACAGTCTCTGCACATCAACATTTTAATTATCTTCAAATTGCTTTGAGCTACGTGTTTCAGGGATGATTTTCGACCAGGGAGGAGGAGTTTTGATGGGGACTGCTTATTTCCTCCTCTGCGTGATCATTGTATTTGTGATAATGGCTCTTTAGAAAGACTCAAACCAGAAGTGGGCATTTTAAAGCAAGACTTTTGTGATTTGTAACATTTGAAATATTCCATACCTAGTCAGCTCTGGAGCCAATTTAACCAGGTTGTCTTAGAAATAATTGTGGAAGTGAGTGATCTTTTTTTTTTCCCCCTGATGTTTTTCAGCTAGGCAATCAGTAGGGAGCTGCCTGGATACACATTTGTACTGTTCCAGCTAAGTCGGTAAATAAAACATAAAACTGGCCCTATGGGATAAGATGCAAGTTTGTGGCAGATTTGAGAGCATTTGAGATAGTAAAACCCTGTAGCACGCGGTGGTTCATGTTGTGCTTCTCAATGAGGTCAAGGGCTTTGTCACTCACCTGCTTTGCTGTTGGAAAACTGGTAATTTGCCTTCCCCTGCTCCCCTGCCTTTCATTTATCAGCTGGGAAATGATGGCATCCTTCTGAGGTGTTTTTAGGTTGCTTGTATTCTTCCATGGTAAACCTGAGAGTTGGGGTATTAAAATTTTACTTCCATGTTGCGCATACTTCCAAACCCATGGAGTTCCACCCACTTTCTGGTTCTAAAAATTAAGTGCAAGACAGTTTCTTTTGGGAGATTTACAAATATGTGGGTTACTGAGCATGTTTCTTTTTAATATATTTTTTTTTCTGTTTGCTATTCTGTTCCTATGCTAGTATAGATTCAGATTGTTGTTTTGGGATTTGGTCAATGTTGTGACAGTGTCATCTGCGTCAGCTCCCTGGGCTGGTTTTGGACTCTATTTTCTCTACAAGTGGCAAGAGTCCTCATGTGCCAAACTTGTAGTCTTTATGGAGGACTGGTAAGGGCAAGGTTTCTCTTATTCTTGATTTCAGAGGCAGAGTGAGGAGCTAAGGCTGTATCTTAACCTCCACACACCAGCTGTGGGTTGAAATAGGCTGCACTAACAGCACTTTGGATGGTAGATTTTATTTCCCGAGTGATGTTTGCTCTTCGCGCTGGATCTGGCCATGGGGAATGGGAAATCAGCAGCACGACACAGTACTTGCTGTTTATGAAAAACCCCATGAAACCTTGTGTGTGTGTATGCAGCCTGAACTAGTCCAAGATGACATACCCTGATCGACGTCCTTTTTCTTTCAGACTTATTCCCAGACGTTTTTAGACACCTGGCTATTCTTGTTAAAGGCAGTTAGGGTAATTTAATGGCCTGTAGTCTAGTGGCAATATTCAAATAAGAAAAAAATGGTTTCTCAAAAACTGGTGCTATCCTGAATTTGAGGTAAACCTTCATTTTCCTGAAGCTGCATTACCTTTCCTTGCGCTGTATCTATCTGCTCTTGTTTTGAGTAACTGCGTTCACTTTGAAGCCAACTGTGAGGTTAGGGCCTCATTAGAAGTAGAAATTACATATTTGCATGCACTGCCATTCTGAGGACCCATCAAAAGCTACTCAAGTGCCGATGTAGCCATCAGGTAGGTCATGAGGGGTCAGTGTTAGGCCACCTGTCCCACCCATGCTCGGAGCTTGCTAAGGTACAGTTACATTATGGTTTTCACACCACTTCCATACCTTGTGCGTGTAACAATATGCTGCCTCTCTCTTTTGATCTGTTTTGTCTCTTTTTCTCTCTCTTTTTTTTTTCCTCCCCCCACCATGGCATCTGCTTCTTGATGTTACCTGGCAAGACTCTTCCTCTTCCCTTGCTATTTGAGTTACTAGATCATGTGTTATTGGAATGAAACGAGAAGAGGAAAATGCATCCCTGAATAAAAGAGAGTCAGATCCATCCTGAGCACTAAGTCCTTTATAGAGAAGAGCAAAGTCAGTGTCTCCAAAAGTTCTCCCATTTCTAATTCTTAAGAATTTTTATTACCAAACACTCGAGAGACCGAGGGATCGCATCTGTCAAAATGGGCACTAATGGCGCTTTTGGCGAAAACCCAAAGATGTAGCCTTCCTGGTTGCAGAGATAACGGGAGCTACAGGAGCATAAGGATCTGGAGTATTATGCAGGTGTATAGGTGCGTAACAATAGTATATAGAGAAATGGCTTCCCGTTACTTGTATATCATTTCACAGTCCAGCTGCCTTCACTTAACTGTTAAAGTTGATGAAAACTAACCAGGAGCAGGAAGGGGACTGGGTTTGATTTGGGCTTTTAAAAATCTGTCACAAAGCTCAATTTTCCTAATATAGTTGCCTGCTTTAAGTTAGGTTAGTTCAAACGGGTTCTGACCCAGGCATTGCTGGGCTGGGTATCTTCTAAGTATGTTTCTCCAATGTAATTTAATAAGTGTGAGGATATGATTATATTCTTCTACTGCAATACGAAGATATACTGTAGCATATTGTTTCTTATTTCCACAGAGAACTGAGATGCTTTTACAATGGCTGGCAACGAGCTGTATTAAATACAATTGTAAAAACAATTTACAGTGGGCTTGCCAGCATCATGCTGCATTTCCAGAAGGTGTTATTATAAAAGGAAGACTAATTAAAGTATGAGGAAAAATGAAAGAGGAAATTGGACCCAAATCATGTAGAGCTCTTAGCCTGCAGCATCTGTCAATGCTGCAAATTCAGGTGTTTTATATAGTAGTGAAATTTGAAGTGTCAGCTTCTGTGGAAAATTTAGTGAGTGTCTTCTGCATATCTTGACTGGCATATGTTATGCTGCTAGAGGTAAAGAGCAATGCTGTTTCCCGCTGTGGCTATGCGAAGAAGGAAAATGTCATTGCTACATGCCACCTAGCAGTCTTTGGCTATGCAAAAGTCTTTGGCTATGTTTATGTAGCTGCTTGTCATCAAATCCCACCATGATAAAGGAGCAAATGCTTGTGTCCAGGATAGAAAAGTATAGCCCTGAGCCACAGAAAGCTGAGGTTGGAAGGCACCTCTGGAGATCATCTAGTCCAAGCCATCAGCTGAAAGCAGGGGCAGTGAGAAGGGATTGCTTAGGGCAATGTCCCATTACGTTATGAATATCCCCACAGCTTCTCTGGGCTACCTCTTCCAGTGAGTGACCACCCTCACAGTAAAAAGTTTTTTCTTATGTTTAAACAGAATTTAATTTTGAATCATCAGCCCGGGGCAACATCAGCAGGCCCTGTTGCTTTCCTGTCCCTAATTTTCCCTCTTAGTTGCCTAATTTTTCATAATCAACTTCTTCCTGTTTTGCTGTGGTATTCGATCACACAGCACCATTCCCCATCCCAGCCCCATCAGCATCCCAGTTTCATCCACAAGCATCCACAGATGATGCATCCTGATTTTCAGGAGCTGCAAGTGGACCCTTGCCTATGTCAGGAACGGCACGGAGTTACCACTGCTGCCGAGCACCATTGCCTGGAAACCATGCTGGAGTTGTGGATATTGAGTTAACGTTGTTATTTGCACTTTTACCTTTCGAGAAATTGAGGTTAAGATGCTGCTCTCGTAGGGAGATAACATGTTGAAGTTGGTCTTACTGCACATGGTTATTTAGAACCATAAGGAGTAGAGAGAAACGTGCCCTTAAAGGCATGACTAAAGATGGCCAGTGGCCAGAAAGAGATCATAAAAAAGAAAAGTCATGTGTAAGCACATGCACAAACAAATGTGTAACAGCACTTGAAATCAAATTGAGATTTGATTTGTGCATGCCAAGCGTGTGGCATTAACCACAAGCATGCCCTTCCCCTTGTAAAGGCTGAAGTTCCTGTTCAAATGTATTTAGATCCATGTATCTCTGCTCTTGGTTAAAATCAGAGTTTCATTCTTTGGGATCATTTAGCACGCACCAAACCGTGTGTCCCATGGTTAAATTACTTCCTACTGGCTTAGTGCGAGCTTGGGATTTCTGTATCGAGGGGCTGTAAGTGTACCCTAAGCAGTTACTGGGCCAGAGCTGTCGAAACTCTGTTTTTGTTGTTTTGTTCACTGTTTTCTGACCACATCCAGTCAGGGTTTTTTTCCTGTCATATAGATACAGCAGATAAAAACTGGACTAGTTATTTAAAAAAAAAAAAAAAGTGCATATGAATGGCAATCTGCATGTTTTTCTAGCTCCTTTTTTAAGCACACGTTGTGATCAAAACCATACAAGCAAGTATTTCCTTTTTCTCATTTCCAAGCATGATTCAGAAGCATAGTAAATCTTTGATAGACACTGAGCTATTGAGTGCCACACAACTGTAGTAAAAATTTACAGGAAAGGTTTCAGAGAGAGTTAAATTGGGTTATTAGGTGATGCGGGTTGAATTTCCCTCCGTGGAAGTGTTACTGCTGCTGCCCCAGAAAACCACAAGGATCTAGGCAGCCATTTAGTGGGTCTTTTACCCAGAGCAATGAGTTGTAGAAAAGATGTTGGCATTCCAAGTGCAGCTGGTACAGTGATGAGAACGATCTGGAAATTGTTGAGACGTCTGTCTGAATTGTTAAAGCCCAAAGAGGGAAGCTAAAAAAATAAATCTGTCCCCCGGCAACTCCTGACTCAGAGGCACTAGTTGTGGCAGAACGGGAAAAGCCATCCGACTCACTGAGTCGAACGACAAAACACTTGTGAAGGCTGGAGCTGTTAAGGCACTTTCTACTAAATGTGTGCTGTTTTGACAATACCAACAATTAGTTTCCTCATTTTTTGGCTGCAGCGCATTCTTGTGGTGTATTTTCTTTAATTTGAACTTTTTGAAATAAACGTATGCAATGCAAGCTTGGTTGGGAACTGGGACATTTGGTAATTGGTGCGTGCCATATTCTAGAGCAGTAGATGTCCACTGTCTGCCTCAGTTTTGTTGGTACCACATATTTATTGATTAATAGTTTTGGAAAAAAAAATCTTGTATCTGTAATTTCTAAAAGGTTCATGTTTATTAGGTGACTTCTGGCTGCCACCATATGGGATCAGGAGGAAGCAATGGCAAAAAAGCATGCTTTCTATTACTGCTTCCCTTTTCCATCAGCTGGTACGGGGTAGGCCTTTTGGACCCCACACTGCTGTCGGCTGAAAGGATTATGAGATTCAAAATAGTTTTCCACTACTGTCAAGTCCAAATGGCTCCTCTGCTGCGATGCTAACATTGTTGATTGTCTACGGAGACAAACGTGGTGATGCTTGCCCATGCCTCAGGGGTTTGATTCCCTATTTTCTTTTAGATGTGTCTTGAGTGTAGATGCTCTGTTGTGGCTTCTGCCTTCTCTCTGGCTGGGTTTTGCTGCCACCTCTTTGTGATACCAGGCGTGTTTGTGCAAAAGCGCAAACTGATTAAAAGATGAGGTCTGCCTGAAAATTAACATTTTTTGCCAGATGAGTTCTCTGACTGCCACCAGAAGGCACAATTCCGATTACTCCTTGTCTGAAGGCTTCTTTTCAGTCCGTTCAGCAAGCTGTTGCAACTTGCACCTAGACCTGAAGCCCTGGAAACACTTAGCTGGGAATAGTAGGGGGAAGCATGCCAGCAGTGAAGTCTTAAATTGTCTTAAACCCATCATAAAACCACACTCTCAGTTAACTAGAGTACATTGTGGGAGGCATGGAGCTCATTGCTGGACCAAATTTGTCAGCTGCTCAAGTGTACAGCATTTCTTGGGTTTTTTTAAGGCAATGTTCTTTCTGTCCTTTCATAAAAACCGTATTTTTGAGAATCTCAGGTTTACATAGGAGTCGGATTTTAAGAAAATACAATGCTTGTGATCAAAGGACTTTGAACAGTATGGTGTTGGATGCAGTTTGAATGCTGGCATGCGTTGTACAGCTTTTGATTTACTGGTGATTGCTGATGGGAATTTTACATGTTGCAACTCTGTACAGAATCTGATATTAATGCCAAAGATCGGTGTCTGGATTGTTGCCAAGTACAACGATCTGTATCTTTCTTTAGGAATATTTTATGATTGGGAAGGACATGCATCTTTGCAAAGCTTAACTCTTCTAAAGTGGAAATCTGCAGCCATTTGGAATACTGCTCTGTGTTTCAATTTCAGGCCCTCTTCCCTTCCCTACTCCCCCTAAAAAGTGAGGTGACTTTTTTTTTTTTTAATTCTACATACAGTATAAAATAACAATAAAACAAATTAATGTAATAGTTGAGCATTAGGAATTAATACACCTTCCCCGTATTTCTCCACTGGACCAAATTTAGCAGGGGTACAGGCTGTTACATAAAGTCCCATGTCTTACCCTGATGGCCCAGGCTCCTTCATGGCTGTAGCATCACCAGACTCACTGGGGCAAATCCTGTGAGCAGCAGCTCACCACTGTGCTTCAGTTCCCCACTCAGGGGTTTCTGATTGCTGTTTTTTCTTGTGCGTTTTCGAAAGCCATGGAATGACCATCACCAGCTCTCTTCCACAGATCAGGAATACTGTTTCTCTTACGGGTAGTGGGTCTCCCGTGAGAATTAATCTCTGTGTGATGAAGCCATTTGAGCCTCCAGATGGGCAAATAGAGGTAGATTGTGGGTTTTGAGTAAATATAGCTAGGACAGTGAAGCCAGTTTGAAGATGCCAAATCATGTGAATCTGGTTTGTGGCATGGACACATGTGGAGACTGAGACACCAAACCAGCTCTTGAATTGTGTGACCTGTGTGGGAGGAAAGAGGGGAAATGACAACAGTTGATATCCAGGAGAATATCCCTGAAGGTGTATGAGTGTGGCAGCATTTGGGGGTTCTTGCTTTTCAGCAAGTTAGTAGCTAAATCTGTGGTTGAGCAGACTATTGAAGTAAGGCTTCAGTGCTCTCCAGAGGATAAGTAGATGATAAGGATTTTTTTTTTTTTTAAGTTGAAACTCTGATTATTTCTAACACTGCTATTGCCAATGTAACATATGGTGTCGGCAGCGTATTTTGAGGGAGGAGAACACCAGGTTGCAAGAGCACCATGCAGCAAGAGTAAAGAGCTCATGGAGAAGACCACAGCATTGGCAGAAAAATTCTTCCCTTGTGAGGAATTGCCAAGCAGTTTGCTTGCTTGTAACCATGGTGTGAAAGCACCCACTCTGTGTTCCTACAGTTTGCCTGTGTGAAGATCCCATACACCTTCTTCGAGTCGAGAGCCTTTTTTCACTGGGTGCTTAATATACAGTAAAGCACAGCCTCTGCTTTGACATGCCTACAAGCTCCGTAAAGCCTAGGTAGAACACACAAAGTAAGGAGAAGGCCGTAGTGTCAGGGACATGGGATTACACAGCCAGAAACACAATGTGACACTCCCATCCCTTTCTTTTTAGCTTGTTTTTGAAGGGAAACATGATGTGAACGCGTGCCATCTGTCTTCGCAGAGACACTAACTTCCCACAGGTTTCATTGGAACTGGATGAAAGGCAGTGGGACAAACTTTTGTCTCTATGGAGAAAAAAAGGCTGTAATGTGAGTTCAAGTTACCTCTTCTCCTAACCTGCAGCTGGACAGCCAGCGCACAGGCAATGCACGCATACCTTTATACCAAGTGTGAACTGCTTCTTGTCTGCCAGGTAGTTAGGGGATAAGTGAGAAGGCTGCAGTCCTGTCAATGAGGAGGTGAGGGAAATATGGACTGAGAGTATATCATCATCTAAGGAGTCCCTGACTCTTGGGAGTCAAGCATATAGCCTTGCTATAAGCAGTCAGCAACCTGACTACAGGAGTCAAAGAATTTGGTTTGGGGGGATGTAATGGAAGACATGACAATCGCATAGTTCAAGAGCATTTCTTCATCACAAAAATGCGTCTCATTTGCCGACAAAGTTGTACAGCAAGATACTAGAACATGAATGGTCTTCAGGATGAGCGTGTAGGCCCACAAACTTCCACTCCAATTTTAGTTATGTAGCTGAGGCACCCAAGATGGAAATGGAATTACTTGGTTCCCACTACACTTGTGGACAGCGGACAGCGAAGGGCCTTATCTGAGGTTTGATTCTGTCTCTCACCATGGACTACAAAAGGAGCCCAGGACAGCCAGCCTCCTGCTTGAGGGACCTCTGTCAGGAACCTAGCCTTCCATGATGGCTCTGGGCCACAATGGTCGTGTTTCCTATGAAGAAGATGAAGATCATATGGTTCTGAAGGCAAACCAAGATGGCAATCTTGGCACCATAGACCATACGACTGCAAGTAGGAGAACAAGTGTCAGCATGCAGTTGCATGATCACCTTGAGATGTATAGCTACACGAGTACCCAGGCCAGCATACGGGAGTGGCCAGGAGTTCATGGGGAAGTGAAGGATGTGCGATGGCCACTTTCAAGAGCAGCTTAAGTTGATCATGAAAGGTTACCCCTAGGCAGGGGAGGGGAACGTGGCAGGGGATAGGGGGATGAGAATTCACTGGGAGCTGTAGCACAGTGGGGAGCTTCAGCAATTGCTGCAGCATCTAACAGCAAAGGTACCACGTGATGAGATCTGCCATTGCCTTTGCTTGATTATGCAGGGCCTCTGTGGGCATTAAGTATCGCTTTTTGATAAGATTCATTCCCGCAGGCTTGGCTGCATGCTGTACACTAAGGGCAATGACACCTTGTAGGGCTGTTCATATTAATGTACCAGAGAAAGCTTTTTATCTCCATCAGGCAGATAATGGACTTAATTTTCCAGCTTTAATTTTGCTCAATATGTTTTTCTGTTGTTCTACAGCAACTGGATAACAGCACAGAGAGCCTGTATCATGTGCCCATCTGGAGGGGTAGATTGACCATTTTGCCATGCTTGTCAGTATGCGGGTCTGCGGATGGAGGATTGAGCATCCTGGCACCATTATCTCCATTAGAGAACATTCAACTGCAGCTCCCTGGGAAAATGCTGCTCTGATGGGAACATGAAAGAGGTTTCTCCTCTTGTCACTGTGCTGTGCAGAATATCCCCTTTCTTATTGCTTCTGAACATCCTTCATGAGTTTGAGGTGGTGTGCAAAGCAGGGCATGCTGAGAAGCACATTATCCTGCAGCCCTGCATTTGTCAGATGCTATTAAACAGCGGGGAAAGAGAACGGAGGAGATGGTGAATCTGTCGCATCCTGCTTGTTCAAAAGATTATTGATGCTGCATAATTCATCAGAGCATGACCTAGCAGTGGGTTCTGTTGCCAGAGGTGTCCAGTAACCACCTCTGTTGCAGCTGCCCACAAAGTGATGCTCCTTGTTTGACAATAGCCTCCGCCTTTGCATCTGCCCATGAGCCTTTCAATTAATACACCTAAGACAGTCAATCTCGCCTTGGACTCAGGTAAAACGTGAAGGTCCTGTTCTGTGAGAAATGCTAGCATTCTGACATTGCTTTGTGTTTTGGAATGGGATTGAAATAGAGAAATACTGACATTTGCTGTGCAACAGAAATCCCAGGAAGTTTCAATTAAGAAATATTATAGTGCTTTTTTTCTGACATTATTTACACAGCGATTTATTTTTTTTTACATTCCCACAGCTGAAATATTTTGATTTATTAACAATGAGCAAAATATGCGGTTCTGTAATGTCTAGTTTTGAATTATTTCATTACTTCCCGATAGCAATTACTTCCTAACAACCAAGTACTGCTCCATGGGAGTTGCAGTTCAGCAGCGTGGCGCATTCGTTCTGACCCTCTCTCATTGCCCAATTTACATCTCCTGTAGCGCCTCATGCAGTTTGGTCAGGATGAAACGTGAAGTCTCGCTGCCTGATGTGGTGAAAAAGGAATCTAGTCTGTACAGTGTAAGAGAGGTTGAGGCATTGGTTCCCATGAAGCAGCATGCTAGAGCAGGAAAATGGAAATTCACTTTCCAGTGTTCAGATTCTCAATGCAATATTGCAGATTAGCAAAAAAAACCCCCACTTATGTCAAGTATTTATAGGTTGAATACTTCCTCTGAGTTTCCAGGACTGAAGATTGAAAATGTAGGTGCCTAGAAAATTGAAAATACCTGCCACAGTTTGGTAATGCACTTTTCCATGCACAAACTGGGGCCAGGATCCAGTCTGCCTAAAATCTCTCTTTGCTGTAGACCGCATCCTAGCTCACATACTTACCAGTTTTGCGTAACCCTGCAGGTATCTCTTCATTAAATATCTCCTGGGGAGTCTGAGAGGTCTTTAGGTCCGTATCTTGATGCACCAGCACAGGGTTAGGAGAGACATTTCAGGGAGAGAGGTACTTATCTCCTTCCTAAGCTCTGCTGTGGGCTGGTTTTGGGCAGTCGGTGGATTTCCAGCCAACTCCACTGGAGAAGCCTAGAAAATCAGATGCCATCAAGACTGCTGAAGGTGGTGACTTCTCTTGAAATAAAAAAGTGGTTGGAGCACTGCCCCAAGAAGGGACAGGTCTTCGTGCAGGGCAGCTCCAGGGGGAAAGCAAAGAGGGACCAGACTGCCAGGTTGTGGCAAGATAACCCAGTAACCATTCTGCTGGAGCCAGGTGTGCAAGAATCCTGGGGCCAAAAAGCAAATGCGAGAGGGAAACTTCTCAAACCTAGGGTTATTCAGGTAGCGTGGGAGAAAACTCTGCTCATTTCTTCTAGGGACGTTTTGCCTCTTGTGTGGTTTAATGTAAAATGCATACATTTTAGGCAGAAGGAGTTGTAGCTCCAGTTACCCGTACCTCCAGATGAGCCTAGCTGTTTCCCAGCTGCTAGGGTTGCTGACCTGAAGTTACACCAGCCTGTGCCTGCTTTGGGCTGGGAGCCCTGCCTTCCTGGCCAGCTGCAGCAAGGATGGTGTTACCAGATACTGCAGCCTTTATGGTACCTCTCAAGGGTGGTGTCTGCCCCCCCAGCCCAAGGGAGCAGAGCACTTAACCCATTGCTTCCCGCTTCACCCATGGGTGTTGGTGGCACTAGATCACCACTGACGTCGTAGCCGTCCCACCAGGCACCCCTGGCCAAGGGAGGGCTGGGCAGCTCTGGATGCCAAGAGGGTTATCCTCTGCAGGCACCGCTGTTCCCTACAGAGTGAGAGAGGAGGAAAAGAATTAGGAAGGCAAGATCGTCTTCCACGGGTTTTTCAGAGGTTGCAGCCTCTCCTCATGCACTCACGCAGGGGACGTGGGCAAGTGGGCTAGACAGACAGGTACCTGTCCTGTCTGTCCCCAAGACAAGGCAGCTTGAATTTCAGTGAAGTCATGCCGAAATGAGGCAGCTGGCACAGACAGGCTTGACAGCACCCACTGCTTTCTGTCAGACTGTCTTTCTGATGAAAAGATCCTGGCTTCTGGGCAGGGAAAGGAGGGGAGGAAGAACCACAGAGCAAGACTCCCATTCTGCTTTGCAGGATTTTCTTTTTTTCTGCGCTCAGCAATATTGCATCAGCAAGAAAATAAAAATAATCTGTAGAGAAGGATGCATCCAAAGCTCAATCATCAAATATCAGGCCACCTTCAGCTCCCAGCTTTAGGCCATCAAGTGTGACAGCCCCGCAGTGTTTTGGGCTGACTGTTTGCTTTAACCTCTCATGGGTGGTTAATACTACCGAACAGAGGAGTAAAAAGTTTAGAATTGTAAAATACTCTTTCAATCCTGGTAGTAATTACCTCTTAGCAATGTTAGTGCTTTGCCAACTCAAAGAGAACTAATCCCCTTCTGTCACAGGAAAGAAAAAAAATGTTAGAGCTGTGAGAACTGCAGAGCTTATTTTCAAATAGATGCCTCAGCATTTTGATATTTTCTGTGGGATTAACTAGTAACACAGGAAGGCTAATACATATGCAGAGCTTTCATTTGCTTCTGTGACAATTTCCCGGGGGCAAATTGAACTGTGTCATGAGAACCCCTTCCCTGTCAGTTGAAGCAAAAAGACTTGTTAGTAACATAGAAACAATTTGCAATTTATCATCAGTTCAGGGGAAGTTTCTCTTAGCTCCTTGCCTCGTATTTCTGCTTTTCTTAGGCTTCTCTTTTTTCTTACCAAATCAGAAAAGGCTGCCATTTTATAAGCACCGAAGCCACATCATGAAAGATGTAAAAGTGTTGCAGTAAAAACATCTTTGCTAACGTAAAATAGATACCAAAGCTCTTTCTGTACTCATTTTTTACACCTTTCCCCCTTCAGCGTAGTTGCTTCTAGCTCAAAAAAAGATTATTTGCTCTGCTGTACGTATAACCCTAGCTCCTAACGATGGCTTTGTGCCGTGCTTTGGTGGCCTTCTGAGGCTGGCTCTGCAAGCGCCTGGTGCTGATGGGCACGGGCAGCGATGGCTGCAGAATACTAATGCTGGGGCTGGCTCCCACAAGGCTCCACTTTTGAAAAAATGCTGTAGCCATTCAGTGCCCGTGCACCATGCTGAGCAACAGGAGGGCAGAAAAGCCATGCTCAGGGATGGGCTTGGGTTTGGGTTTTTTTTCCACGCAGAGCAAGAAGCCGACAGGAGCAATGGCTCTTTTCTTCACATTGTTGTGCCCAAGCTTCTTTCAGAGCTGCAGTCATTTATATGCATAAATATCAAGCCTGTCACTTGTTGCGGGCTTTGATAACATTTGTGTAACAAAGGAAACGGAGGGAGAAAAGAGCTGAACATCTTCTCTCCCAGTCTTAGAAAATGAATGACTCTGTAGCTATGGTGATTACTTTCTTTCTGGTTTTATTAGATCACTGTCCTCTGCAATTTGTTTTCCTTCCTGTCCTGCTGTCCTGTGTAAAGGGACCATGAGGGGACCCCCTCCATACCCCCTTTATCTTTCTCCCCCACTGCGACTATCCACAGGGGATATCTCAAAGAATTACCTACCACTAACAATTGCCACAGCAAAGCCTCTTGCCATGGACTGACACAGATTTTATTTTAATTTTTTGCTTCAATTTTTTTTCTTCCATTAACCACCTGACAAAGTCACTCCACAACACCCATTTCATGCAGAGATACAAGAACTCTGCTGTAACTGTATTTGTGATTATTTACTTGATTTTTCCATGTCTCCCCTAGGCAAAATGCAGGCTTGCTATTTGCTCTGCATACCGTATCTTTCTGCAGCTGAGGCTGATTGAGGCTGATCGTATGTTTACCGGTCATCTCTGGAAAGCTATGCAGTTGCATCTAGCTTTTCTCTGGGTCTTGCAGCTATTCTGCATTGAAAAACAACTAAAATACGCTACTTGTATAATACTGCTTTTCCATGAAAGCAATTGCTGAAGTATCACAGGAATGTTACTCCAATGCCAGGAGGGAGGAGGGAGAGGTTTGTACTGATTGCCAGTAGGAAGGGAAACAGCCTGTGAGACAATCCCCCTATTAAATGTGGTCTGCACAGTGAAAAAGCTCGGGAAGCCTTTCTAAAGCTTCACACATTTAGGCTTTGTGCCCAGGCTCAGGATCTCAGACATGGAGGTGGTTTCAGAACACCACACAGGGGGGGAACCATTTCAGCAAAAATATCCAGATTGCCTCGGTAATTTATTAAACTGTCTTGGATCTTCATTCACATGCATCTTTATTGGCGTGCAGCTCCAGCTGAACACAAGTGACAATTTCTCCCCTGCCCTCCAACCAGCCGTTGCTCTGCTTCTGAGCTAAAGAGGTTTCAGGGACAACAACAGACAGGGCCCCTGTGAATATTCCCAAGGCTAAGGAGAGGTTTCTTTTTTCCCCTGAGTAAGTGTAATTTTTTGTGCTTCCTGCTTTTACCAGTCTTCCCTAATCTTATAAAAACCTTGAAGCAGTAGTATTATAGTCTTGATGGTCTGAAGATATACACAGTGCAGGATTTGTAGGGACAAGTAATATCTTTTCCTGAAGAAGGACTTGTGTGCCTGAACTGGTTTTTTTTCCCAACTGTATCAGTTAGTCTAATAAAAGATATTACCTCTCCCTACAAACTTTGCCTTACTTATTAAAACAGTTGCCTCCAGGACACAGAACACTCTTAACTGGGTGGAAAACTCCAACGTCAAGGTGGTAGAGTGGAGTTCAGTGGTGTGATTTCCATGCCCCGAGCCAATTGGCACAAATTAAAACAAGATGGGATGAACACTGTCCGCTCTGATCATTCTGCACATCATTCACCCCTACTCCGCGTCAGTATTTTTTTCTTTCCTACCTCTCAGCTGTGTGGGGCAGCTCTTTTCTAACCCAGAAACGCACATTGGGTAACGTCTCTTGGATGCTACCTCAGTAGAAACAGCATCTCTTACAGTACGCTTGATGAAACTTCTCTGTCTTCTGGTTATTTTCTTGTTGCTATATCTCTGTACATTGTTTTTTGTTTACTGAAGGTGAGCTTGAGACAGACAAAAAAAAAGAGCCCAGTGTAACTCAGTAGACTGTTTCTCCATTAAGGATCACCTCAATGTTGACATCTTGGTTACAAATCTTAAAGGATATTTTTCTTTTTATACTCTCAGGTGAACTTTCTGTGGAAGGCATACAAGACCCATTCCTTGTTAGCGTACATATTATCACAGACCCAGGTGAATCCAAGACTCTTCAGCAAGCCATCGATAAGCTTCTAGCCTGGGTCCATCCAGACCTCCAGCTGTTCCAAGTCTCAGAAAGACGCGTGCCCAAGAAACGCAGGAAGCCAGGTAAGGCTGGTGTTTCTCAGCCAGCCCTTGCCATCATTCTGTTTCTGCAGGAGGAATATGGAGAAGAACCCATCTTGCAGCTTCACGAAACCTTTCAGCGGCCACCTTGGCGTTACCACCACACCGAGCGAGTGCATGGGAAGTTCCTCCCTTACATGCCGTGCAGCCAGGACTTTTACACTTTGGCTCCAGAGACTCCTCTGTGGGCCATTCGCCCAGTGCACTATGGGAAAGAAATTATCCGCTTCACTATATACTGCAGGAGTGAAAACTTTGTGGACATTTTGAAACTGTATGAGTTAATCCTGAAAAGACCAGCATGTCAGAAAAAAGCAGACTTTTGTGTTTTTCCTGTCTATTCTAACATGGAAATAGACATTCAGTTTTCTTTAAAAAAGCTTCTGAAGGGGCAGGTGCCAATGCCCACAGAGTCAGCGGTGCTGGAGTTCAGAGTGAAAGATGTGGGGCAGCTCGTGCCTCTCTTGCCCAACCCTTGCAGCCCCATCAGTGAAGGCAGGTGGCAGACAGAAGACCACGATGGAAATAGGATCCTTTTGCAGGTAAATTCAGTACACAGGGAAACAGAAGCGTATTTATTGGTTTTGTGCAGGAAAGCTTAACTTGCAATGGCAGCCAGAAAAATAGGCTTTTTTTTTTTTTTTTTTTTTGTGGGGCCAAAAAAAAGGGTTTTTTTTTTTTTTTTTTTTGGCTCTATCCTAGGAGAAAGAGGAAAGAGCCAGGACAGTACTGCTAAAGAAAGAACTTGAAACCCCTTGCTGTGTGTGTAACTAATCAGGAAAGCGGTGGATGATACTATCCAGATATCAGTTAACCTCAGTTTATGCAAAGGGTGATGTGAGATGAGGTAGCTGTTTTAAAAGAATGAGGAGAGAAGGAATTATGAGCCCAAGTGGAAAAATGGTGGCTGATGGGTGTAGTTTTATAAGAAACACGGGCACAGAACTGACAGGGGTTTATAAAATAGCTCTCAGTTACGAGATTTTTATGGAAGACAAGCAGAATTCCTGATGGTACTCATTATTTCCTAGCATCACAGGGTGGCAAACTGCATCTCTCTTTCGCACAGTGATTATCAGGATGGGGAGAGAGGTGGTGAAGGAAAAGAAATACACCCTGAAGAGCAGCCTAAGAGAGACATTCCCACAGATTCTCTTTTTGAACTAACCTCAAGTGCTCGTAACCAAGTCCTGAAAGAGAGTTTATTTGTTAGGACATCTGTAAGCACCATATCTGGGCAATGTATCAGCATGCTCTGCTTCACCACCCCACATCCAAGGGAGATAAAGGAGATAACAAGCAGCAAGCATTTTAATAGCTGCCTGCCCTGCAGAGGGGGGGGTCTGTGCCC
>NW_009260339.1:206964-230225 GCF_000687185.1 Egretta garzetta
CCATGCCTGCACTGCAGAGGTATTTATTGCTGCGTAGCGTTCGAATCAAGGGGCACAGACCCTCACCTTTGGAATACGGTTGTTCGGATTTTGAAGAAAGGTATTTTTTTTAGAGCGAATTCCATTCATGGAGCTTGTCAAATTGTCCAACCTTGTTTGTGTGGAAGAGGCATTGCGGGTGCCATCCTGCCACTGTACAGACCTCCCAGCATGTGTACGCCCCCCTGCAGCACAGTGCCCCTGTTTGTACCCCCAGTTTGTACCTCCTGGGACTGAAAATCCAGGTACATGGGGCATCTGTGCTCTGGAGAGTCACATCCAGGTGGTGGTGAAACCTTTCGATGCCGCTTTGCAGATGCCTCCCACGGAGGCAGCCCATGCCAGAGTTGACCAGCGCATGTGTAGGGCTGAGGAGATCAGTTCAGCTTCCCTCAGCCCTACAGCCCAGGTAGTCACTGTTTTGTCAGGGTTACTGCTTGCACTGTAGGCATATCTGGGTTAGCCTGCAGTAATTTGTAAACTTAAGCTTACAAGAGCCATCAGGAAACTTTTACACAGCAACCGCCCTCACCTACGTCCCCTTTTCCTTGTTCTTTTTCAGGAGGTTTCTGCTGCATGATATAACTTTGGCTTATGGGATCTTGCACTGGTTTCAAGTAACTTGAAGGGAAGGGTTAAAAAAAAATACAGGGCTTCTAAATAAGGCTTTCAATTTCAAAACAGCAAATTTTCAGAAATAACAAGTGCCAGACAGTACAGAAGTAAAGTGAGACTTACCGAACAGCAGGCTGAGGTAAACCCTGCAGAGAAAATCAGAGTAAGGATTTAGCGATATGCACCAAAACGGAAGAGTGAAAGCCTGCTAAGTGTGGCCTCCGAGAGCAATTAACTTTCATTTTTCAGTGAGGATGAGGATGCTGAACAGGAAGCAAAATGGCAAATGGGAATGAAGTTACAGAACTGGAAATGATCACTTTGGAAACGTGGTGAAGCAGAAGTTTAAAAAATGCAAAATGGGGGGAAACAGAGACTCTGGCTCTAACTTACGCGATTGTAAAGTCATGAAGACAAAGTGCTGGTATACAGGTTTTAAACAAGTCTGCACAATCAGAAGTGGAGCTCTATAACTAAACCAACCCTCTGACGACTACCAGCCACCAGGGCAACACGGCCATGAAAAGAAAAGGGCAGTCTCTGGTATATACCAGGGTTAGTATAACCTAAAAAGTGTGGGAAGTGTTTGTGCCATTGCACAAGGTCCCACGGGCCATATCTGTCCTCAGCTCTGGGCTCCAGAAAGGTGACTTCAGAGGGGTGCGAGTACAGGGAAGGGCTCTCACCCCGTGCAGAGGAATGGAGAGAGTGTCTTACAAATGGAAACTGGAAAAGTAGGGTCATCTGAGCCTGGCCAAAGTAGGCCTGAAGGGAGCTCTGTGCTTGGAAATATACCAGCAGGTAAACGGCAGGGACAGGAAAAGGCTTTTTCACTAAATGTCTCCTCTGGTACAGGAACAAGAAAACAGATTTATGTTGGCAGTTGTAAATATTGATGGCCACCTACATAACAGCCACCCTGCAGGTGCAAACAGGTTAATACCCTAATTCAAGACAGGATGGTCAGTTAAGGAAAAGGAATTATATGATCATAGGATCACAGAATCATAGAATGTTCTGGGTTGGAAAGGACCCCTAGAGGTCATCTAGTCCAACCCCCCTACAGTAAGCAGGGACACCTTTAACCAGATCAGGTTGCTCAGAGCCCCGTCCAACCTGGCCTTGAATGTTTCCAGGGATGGGGCCTCCACTACCTCTCTGGGCAACCCATTCCAGTGTTTCACCACCCTCATTGTGAAGAATTTCTTCCTTATATCCAGTCTAAACCTACCCTGGTTTAGTTTAAAACCATTACCTGTCACAACCGGCCCTGCTAAAAAGATTGTCCCCGTAATGACAGAGCATGGGTTATAAGAAGCACTGGATTTGGTGATCCATGGACTCCTTATATTCTTTTAACTCATTCTGAGTTCAAAACAATTATAGTAATTACCTTTTAAAGTAACAGGACTACCTTCTGACTTCTCACAGAGTGCTGCTATTAACGATATTATCAATGCCACAGTGCTGGTAATAACTTCCACTTCTTCCCAGTTATATGAACCAAATCAGTGACCTCCTAGTATTCTTCAGTAATCACCAGAATATTTTTGTTTACTTCATATAGATACTGCACCTTTTTACACATTAAAATTACCAATTTTACCCAAAATGGTGGATTAACATCCCTGTTAAATTACAGGCAGTGTTTAATGTTTGAAGTTGGAATATACCTCCATGATTAGACTAACAAGATGTGACCTCTCTGTTTTTCTTGGTGTGCTTGCAGGGACTTGGATGCTTGCCAGCCAGATTGATCCATGTTCTTAACCCATTTTGCAAATGCAATTACCAAGGGGCTTAGGTAAAGTCAGTGCAAGAGAAAATAAAGTTATTCATGGGCAGGATAAGTCTGTTTAATACCACAGAAACTATTCCTTCATTTGCAAAGGGGCCTTTCAAAATTATTTTGTAGCTTTTCCACTTTGGCAAGTTAGCTCCGAGGGTGCAGCTATCTACCAGCTGAGGCAAGGGTGAGCTTCAGTTGGCTTTAGCAAGAGCAAGGCGTAAGAGCACATTTGCACCCTGTGGGAAGACACCCACTCTGCTTCACCAGCACCAAGCCCAGAAGCAGGAGCTCTGGGGAGCTCTTGTCAGAGCAGTGGGCAGAATATGTAAATAACGCAGCTAAGAATATACCATATACTGGTATACTGAATATACTGCCAGTTTTATAGGTCTTGTCCAAATTCCTGGCTGCCTTTGGGCATAATCCACTCAGAGACAGCCAAAGGGTGAATGAATTTGCATACCGGCAGTGCAATGTGGGAAGCAGGAGAGGTGAATAACTGATGGGACTGGCTTGGCCACCCGTGTTTGGGAAGCAGGGACAGTGAGCAGAGAGGAAAGTGCACGGGTGGCTTCTTTAAATTATGAGAATGTCTTTGGATAGGCTAGGAAAGGTAAACCAACTGGACTTAGTTCCATTCACCACCACTCTCTGGGCTCGGCCACCCAGCCAGTTTTTAACCCAGTGAAGAGTATATCCATCTAGGCCATGAGCTGCCAGCTTCTCCAGGAGAATGCTATGGGAAATAACGCAGCTAAGAATATACCATATACTGGTATACTGAATATACTGCCAGTTTTATAGGTCTTGTCCAAATTCCTGGCTGCCTTTGGGCATAATCCACTCAGAGACAGCCAAAGGGCGAATGAATTTGCATACCGGCAGTGCAATGTGGGAAGCAGGAGAGGTGAATAACTGATGGGACTGGCTTGGCCACCCGTGTTTGGGAAGCAGGGACAGTGAGCAGAGAGGAAAGTGCACGGGTGGCTTCTTTAAATTATGAGAATGTCTTTGGATAGGCTAGGAAAGGTAAAATAGCATTTTGGCAGCATTTCCTAGCTACTTTGCGTGAGGGAGGACATGCAGACATACCTGGGAGGAAGGCAGGCAGCACAGAATGAATATCTCGCCTAGGTTGTGACTCAGTGCTTAAGCATAAGAACCTACTGCCATTTTACATGTCAAGGGGTACCTGATCCACCAAGAAGAGGTGTCCTGGCACATTGGACTCAGGACCCACGGGAGGGCTGTGCCCTGCTGGAATGCCAGGCAAGCACCCTTGGAGATACCAGAATGGACCAAACACCTCTGTTCAGGCACCTGGTTCACCCCGTGATAACCAATTTCTTGCTGAAACCCCCTCCGCCATCTTCAGCACCAAGAAGCAAACAACATTGCTGGAAAGCCAAGGCAAATAAAAATCCCAGGAAATGTATCATTTGTTACCAGTCTCTCCTAATCCTGCCTGAAACAAGGTAGTCAGATCTGGCACTGTAAGGCTTTTATGCCAGTTACTGTACTAATGAACCTATGCTGTTTATGGGGTGGCTATTTTCTGCCTAGCGTTGCTTTATAGAGCATCCTTGAAATAACAGTGCAAACGTTAACTGATCACAGCTTTTAGTTAGAGGGATATTTTTAGCTGATTTGCTGAGTTAATTGGCCAGTGTTTTTTCTGCCTATACAGGGCAAGCGTAATCTTGAGTTCAGAAGTGGTGTAAATCATATTTAGGAAACATGGTTTATTACTCAGAGCTTTGGTTCTGAGAAGAGATTGCATATGGACCCAGCCATTAACAATTATTAACCTGCTGCTGTGCTACCTGCAAGCTCAGGCTGCTGCTACCTTGGAGATTTCTCCATATCCCAGTGTACAAAATCAGTACTCTAGATCTATGGTCAGGCAGTAGTCATCCCCTAATGGTTTCATGAGATCAACTGCAGTCATTTCTGTTCAAGATCAGTATGTTACGGTTGAATATGTCCTTGGAGTTGCCAGAAGTCAGTCTGAGGGTGCAGATGTCTGCCAGCTGCATGCAGAAAGGCATTTTGTGATAGGCATTTGCAGTGCAAAATGCCTGAAGACGAGTCAGCATGAAGGCTACATGGCTACACGGACATCGGCAAATACGTTCTACAGAAAAAAAGAATCAAAAGCTTACAGCTGAAAACCTCTTTGTTTATTTGGTGTATTATGTACAGGTGCCCGTGAGACTCATGAGCTCAACTCTTCATACTGTTTCAACTGAGGCCACGAGGAGCACAAAAGTGCCTTTATATCCCTCAGGTTATTTAAAATATGTACGTGTCTGCATGAAAAGTGTGGTTGCAGTCAAACCTCACACTCAAGATAGCCGAACACAGAAATCTGGGAGAGAGATTTTTCCATGATGCACAGCTGATGCAGTGTGTTTTAGGGAGCAGAGGCAATGTGCCTTCTTACCGAGTGCTGGAGACTGGCCGTAACTGAAGCAAGGAGCTGGGACAAGAGGACTTGGGCGATGCAGAAAATACCCTGTCCTAGATATATGGGCAGCAAGGGTGGGTATTACTGAGCTGCTGAGGTCAAAATCATTACAACATCTGAGGTTAGGACAAAGCTTTTCCTTTTCCTCTCCCAGCCCCAACTGGGACTAAAAGAAACATTTTACTCTCCTCTGCTGCAGCAGGAGGAATGGTTTGCCTCTCAAGCTTGTCTTGGCCAAGGAGGGGCAAACCTGGGAGGCTCAGGGTCCATTTCTCTTTCTGTTGAGAGGTTTGGGTCACAGATCAGTGTGGTCATGGTTATATTTACTTCAGCTGAGCCACCAAACCCTTCCAGACCTCACCTGGCTCCGCAGTTCCTCTCTCCAACACAAAGCAGCGTTCCTTCTTGTTCTCTTAGTTTCCAGTTTGAGTGCCTTGGTGGCCATTCCAGCATTCGTATGATCTTGATCAAACATGTAAATAGTCTGGGAGCATTAGTCAATCTGATACCATTTTAGGGCCCTTGGGCTTTGTGGCACCTCTGTCTTATGCCGCTGTGTGAAGCATACAGCAATTTTGTCTCTTGAAAACTGAAATGCTTTCATCTGCCTAAACTGTCAGCAAGCGCAGTAAAGAAATGGCTTAATGGTTTGTAAAATGATGAACACAAGGTCAGACTCGATGATATAATGTACCCCTGTAGTCGTAAATGCAGTTAAATCATCTTGTCCCTGTTGCTCAAAGCATTACCGACTACAAACTCTGGGGAATAAAGGGAAAAAAGTGCAGTCCCAGTCTTGAGTCACTACAGTTAAGTACAAGTAGAAGAGAGAAAGATGAGCAAGTAAACCAAGAAGCAGAGAAAGTAAAAAGGAAAGACAAGAACAGGCAAAGAGAGGGCACTTTTGCAGAGAATAGTTTGGTCTGCAAGAAGGAAAATGGAGGTGAGGGAAGAGCTTCAAGCTTGGTTGAATTAATAGTGCAGATAGAGCAGAGCTGAACACAAAGAGGAAGAAAGGCAAGAAAAGGATCAAGGACAAGCAAGGATGTATACAGGGCACCTTTGCAAAAATTACCTTTAGTTTCTGTTGAAACTGGTGAAAAGAACCAACTTTTGGAGTAAAAATTGACTCAGTCAAGGGTGGTGCCTTAAGCTGATTTAATTAATCTTTAGGTCTAATACTAGGCTTCTGTTTTTAAAAATCTTCTACTCTATTTTTCCTTTCCTTTTAGAGCCGCGGGTGTTTGGTTCTTCTTAGTGCTAATGATTGGGTTAGGAGGCAACACAGCGAATCAGTCACTAACTCAAATAGGAGGAGGTTTTTGAGTTGTTTTTCTTCATCCTAAGGTACTTTGTCTTTTCCATTATTGCAGTTATGTTTCATGGCATAGTAAGCTCTCTGATGACTCTACACCCAGCAAAAACTCATGAGAGGGAATGTATTTAGCATTACCAGACACCCACCTGTTCTAGTTTTGTAAACACAGTACATGCCACTTTTCAAATATGTTCAATTCAATTTAAAATAAATTTGTGCATTTTTCTTTTGATATGCTGCCCTTCTGAATACATTTTGCCTTTCAAGTAAGACTTACTATGATAATGCTGAGGACTAACCTCTGCCGTTTTTTCTTGTGTTGATTTTTTTCTCCCCCTGGATCAATCCCACTGGTTTTAATACAATTAATCAAACACCATTGCACTCCTGTTGAGCAAGGCAGGCGAAATCCGGGCTCGAGATGGTGATGTCATTGCCATGCCGGCTGTTTGGCTGGGTTCTGACCTCAGCGGAGCCTTGCTGGCAGTGCTTAATACAGATAATGCATAATGAGATCACTATCTGCTTTCTTAAAAAGCAGGCAATTTAAAATAGACTGCAGGAGCACTCGTGGATTTTTTGTGTCAGGTATAGGCAACACAAGTGAAGTCAAAAGTGCATTTCTGCGAGGTTTGCCCAGAGTTGTTTATGGCGTTCCTGGATATTCGTCATGAAATTCTTCTGCAGCCCATTGTAATACACAAAGGCTCTAAATCCCTCCAGGCTTCACAAAGATTTGTGCAGAGATTATAAATGAGCAGCAGATTAGCGCCAGATAAAAAAATCTGTTCTGTTAGAGAGCTAATCTCAGCCAGTTTAGTCAGCGGCCAGTTTGTTGTGTGTGTCTTTATGGCGAGGTCTGACAGATCTCTCTCCCTGTATTGGGGAATTTCAGTTAAAATCAGCGTGTCGGTTTGGATCAAGTCTTTGCCTTTTGATGGCTGACCCCCTCTCCAGCATCTCCGCCGCGCCTGTGCGTGATGCAGGCGGCATGGCTGTAACCAGGCAGGGGTCTGCCCGGCTGCAGCCAGGTAACACGCAATGCAGAAAGCAAGCTGGGAGAAGGCTGAAGATAAGGACTTGAAAAAGAGAATAATTCAGAAAAATTAAAGCAGATGCAATGACTTCCAAAGCCAAGAGAAGGACTGGGGAGGAGGGAGAAGGCTGGTCTGCTGAAAAGAGTAGCTGGCTTTGCATCACGCTGTCCTTGAGGCACAAAAATAGGTCTGTCTGGTTTCAGCCTCCCATGGCTGAAAGGGCAGTGGAAGATCAGCATCTCCCGCTTGCTTTCTTCCGAGAGCAGTCACATGTGGAAATCCAGTCTGAACTTTGTGGGACTGTCAGGCACTGTAAGGTTAATACAAAGATGAGCGATCTCGTGAACGCACCAGCTGCATGCAGCTCGCCCTGTGCTGTGCCAGGGTGGTATGAGGGAGCACAGTCAACGGCCTTGGCACAGGACTAGGAGCTAGTTTTGCCTGAGTTTTAATCCTGGCTAAATCATCGAATCCTCTCTGTGATCTCTGACAAGCTACAGAATGTAGATATAGAAAAGTCTTATTAGTCCACATAATCCAGTTCTCTACAATATAGGATTAGCCTGTAGTCTTTATTCACTGGTATTTCATGAGATGGAGCTTCTGACACTCCACCTGTAGTACAGCTGTGCAGTCCGGTATTCTCATAGTCAGGAAATTTTTCAGCTATGTTGCTTTAAGATGAAGGCATTAAAAAAAAAACCCTATTATTTCCCCTTTCTGCCCATATCATGAAGAGCAGCATTGGAAAATAGGTCTTCTAAACAAAAAAAAAAAGGATCAAGGTAAAACAGTTCTTCCTATAAGCAGAGTTGTTCAGCAATAAGCTGCGTTAGGGATGTCTCTTGGCCCGCCCTGCAGGCAGCCATCCTCAGGGCAGGCTGCTCTTGTCCCCTTCTCCTCACCTATCCACCATTACCTCCTGCCAGGCCAACTGGGCTTGACCAGGAGCTGTGACCCAGTAGCAGGAATAATAGCAAATACCTTGTATAAAATGAAATGCCCTTATCTGCCCACAGTAACATTAAAAGAGCTAGGAAAAGGGTTAAAAATAACAAAATCTTAAAATTAATATCTTACCTAAAGTAGATTTTTCTTGTTAGTATAAGTATGTTCCAGTTAGGCCAGGTACTTAAAATTGTTTGGCTGCATGGGGCAGGTTGCCCCTTCCAAGTGCTCCCACTTAGAAGTGCATTTCCCCCTTCCTTTGAGTCTCTACTTTTTATCTGCATTTTGGTTAGAAAGTTCCTACATGAGAGCCCCCGGGGTTTCTAGCAAGGGTGTTTCATCTCACCTTGTCCATTTATCCTGCCTTTGCCCTCCACTCCACACCCTCGTAGGTGATGCCCCGGGTAAGCGTCCTTCTGAGTACTGGTAATTTGGTCACACCTGTAGTCATTGCGTTGCATATCTACAATCCAAAGCTAACACAAGGTGATTTAAACTAGAGTGTTTGTAAATATTAGAAGGAGCTGTGCTTTACTCAAAAAAATGCTTTACCCATATTAATAAATTAAACACGCCCGGGAACATTCCCAGGCACTGAAATCCCTGATATGGAGTGGCCCATGTGTGTGCTTGCAAGCCGGGCCAGGTTTCAGTTGAATATGAGGAAGAACTTCTTTAGTTTGAGGGTGACAGAGCACTGGAACAGGCTGCCCAGGGGGGTTGTGGAGTCTCCTTCTCTGGAGATATTCAAAACCTGCCTGGACAATGTCCTGTGCAACCTGCTCTAGGTGAACCTGCTTTAGCAGGGGGGTTGGACTGGATGATCTCCCGAGGTCCCTTCCAACCCTTGCCATTCTGTGATTCTGTGATACAGCAGGTACCTACAATTACACAACTGAATCAGACCCAGTATCTCTCACCAGTGAGAGACCAAATTAAATTATTTTTCTTTGGAACACGTTTCAAAAGTTATGTCAATACATGGGAATGACAAATTATTGCCATCATCTAAATGCATGAGACTTTTACTAGTGTGCAAAATATCTCCTCTATACACCAAAGCAAAATAATCACATGGGAGTTATCTCTGCAGGGTTTGGTTTGGCTCCAGATTGTAGATATCTAAAGCTAGAGTCTAACTGCAGGCATTTTTGTGTGAGCTACAGTCCATGTTCTCACTGTAGTCAATGTGTATGGGATCAGTACAACCCAAGGACCTAGAGAGCAATTCAGCTAACCAGATAGAGGAGTTACCTTTAGGGAAAGCTGAATTGCTCTCCAGACTCCGTTGGCTGCGTTAACTAGACAGCTAAATCCTACCTGTGATGTCCATGGGCTCTGCTTTTTATGTATAGACAGATGGTATGGTCTGTGCAAGGTAAAGGCAAGGCTTTCGTGCTGCCCACAGAACTCTTCCCCAGTGCAAGCGTCAGATCTGTCCTCAAAAACCTTGTGGTTTCAGGTAGAAATCATAGAAATCATAGGTACAGTCTTGTCTGAGTTGTTACCAGTGCTTGTGGTCCCAAGGGCCTCCTTACCTTTTCACAACCAAGACGACTGCACTTGCTTGGATCCTTGGCTTCTGTGGATGCTTGATCTGCCAAATTATCAACTAAGTCTATAAAAACACAAGAATATAGCATAAAAACTAGCCGTGGTCAGGCAATCTTTTCTCTCTGAGAGGTAGAAGTGTTCTGGGGGTGCTTCTGTTGATTCAGCAAGCATGGTGGTTGAGTCCATGTAGTGTGTCTGATGTCAGAACTACTGAACAGAAAAAAGTAGTACCTTTGGTTAGTGCAAACAGCAATATAATGAGGAGCGTTTTCTTGAAAAGACTCATCAAAAGAGTGCGGTGATTTGGTTGTGTAATTCCAGCATGTCATATTGTTATTTCTGGGTTATCCAGAAATGTCTTCAGTTAAGAAACAGCTGGTATTTTCTTCCTGGACACAAGCCTTCTAGCTTGCTGAGTATTTTTTAAACAAATTAGCTCACCTAGTGCAAAAATAAAATAATCTTGCATGTAGAGGTCTAAAGTGATTTCCAGTTAATGGTTTGTTGACAATTTGACTTACTTTATTTGAGTCATGGTTTAGTAGCGGACAGGTACTAATGGGCTTGATGATCTTAAAGATCTTTTCCAACTCAACGGTTCCATGATTCTATGAGTCTCTTGTACTCAATTTGTTATCAGTTAATGAAACTGCTACACTACTCTGGTTAATTTACCCATTAATTCATTTAATTTTTTATGGCATTAAGGAAAACAGCTTATTATATTGTACAGAAATAGGTTATGAAATAACATACCTCATTACATGTATGTTGGTGTATGTATAGGTACTCATCCACAATGCCTAAGTGAACTCCTATGGTTTGGCTGTCCTATAAATCACCTCTAGCTAGATGATCATGAATAAGAAAAGCATTTGTTGCAGATGTGAAAATCCTTTTTTGCCTATATAATCACTGCAATAAAAACCAGAAGATGGTTATGACAGATCTGGGTCACTGAGGCAGTGTGATGTGCACTAGCAAGATGTTAGAAGCAGCAATGTACGGAGTTCTTTTAGAGATGGTGGAAACAAAGGACCTCCTTGGTTGCCAGTTCTCATCCCTTTCTGTCATGTCATATAATCTCTTTGGTAAAGTGATCAAGCTCCATCACTCACCCCAGAAGACTCTTTTACTTCTCTTGTGATTAGAAACCTTTTATTAGTTTGTGGTTCAGGTTTTTTAATGGATAGTTCTTTTTTTTTTCCTTGTGCCTGCATCTTTTTCAGTTTGAATTTATTCTTTTTCACATAGGCATGATTTGAGTCATGTGCAGCATTCTGGATGAGGCCATAGCCGTGCTGTACACAGCTCATTAATACTTTTTTAAGTCACTTCAGACTGCCCAGAATCATGTTTGTCACAGCCTTGTCACTTTAATAGCGCATAGTGACCAAGATGCCTAGTACTTTCTCCTCTTCTATTTCCAACTGTCAAGTCCTGTAGCTGAGATTACTGTTTATACTCAAGGGTGTGATCTGGCACTTTGTCCCACTGTCCCTTTTGGGACAGAAATCTAGCATTTTGTATTATGTGAGAAATTCCAGTAAGAAGAATTTAAATTAAAAACTTTTTAAAATGTGAACTTCTAAAAGCCTTACTGGGATAAGTGGGATGATGAAAAACCTTATGATTGCTTGGACACTAGGGGCTCAGTTCAGTTGCCCACACATCAGTGTCTAATCCCACAGGAAGGCCACCTGGCTTCCAGCAGCTTCTTGAGAAGGACATTGGTTCCCCATTTGTCACGGCTGCTGTCCCTGTGCAAATGCTCAAGTATCTAGCAGGTAGACAACTGACTCCTGCCCTAGGGATGAGATTTAGGTCCAGATTCAGATCATAACCATCAGCTTAAAGCCTTCAGTCTAGGTGTCTACAAGCAAATTAATTGTCCAAAGCTGTGCTTGAAGTCATTAGGAGCTAGGTAACAGAGCAAGTGGGTTCTAGGGTGCACTGTTCAACTAGTCAGATGTGAAAGAGAAAATGTGAAGGAGTTGAAATAAGTAGTAAAATCCCATTGAGACAACAGAGAATGAGGCTGCTTGGTGAAGGTTTTTTGATGTTTCAGAGGAAAAAAATAAAAACATGTACGCCCTAGTAAGGAAGAAATGAGAAATAGTAATGATGGTAACATACATTTCCCATTTCTTCATTTTTGTTCCTTAGCGGTCCACTAAGGCAGTAATGTTGGAAGACAGAGTATGAATGAATCTGAACAAGTCAATAGTAAGTGAGAATTTCAAGCTAGTGTAATTCAGCCCGCAAGGCAGGGCTCCTCTACCATTTATTCTTGTTGTCTTCAAGGCTTCTTATGTAAATATTTGGGATTTTGGCAGGGTGCTTTCTCTTTGTTATTGAAGTGAAACATTTGCTTCAAGCACACTGAATGAAGTCTGCTTCGTAATTATTTGCAGTAACAACTCAGCAGCGGAGACTTTACGGTTGTAAGACTGCCAATTCTGTATTAATGTGATCTTTTCTCCCTCTCCTGGCTGCAGCAAGCACGCAGTTGGTGTAGGAAGTCTGCAAAGCAGAGCAAGCAACCATATCCATCTGTGTCAACAGATTCCCGCTTCACCGCTCTGCCTGCCTTTTTTCCTGAGAGCCACCGATCTGTCCCTGAACAACCAAAAGAAATGGGTCAAAACAAGGTATATCATGCAAATGGCCTCAGTCATCATCTTGGTTTCTCTGAGCAGGACTTGAGACACAGTGATCAAGGAGACTTCACACGCAGATCCAGCAGTGCCTCCAGCATTTCATGGTCATTTCAACGAAGCAAGTCTCTGTTCTGCTTGCCCACAGTGAACTCCTCCTCAGCCTCAGAGACTTTTCATGTCAATGAACCATTTCAGTTTTTAAATACTGGGTCACCTGCAACCAGGTTAAAAACATGGAGATGCAGCCCCAGGCTTAACATTGATGACTTGGAGGGTGCCCAGGAGACTGATGTAGACACAGGGATGAAGATGTCCTTCTCAGACCTGTCTGTGGTCTCTGCATACTCTGCCCTTAATGGATTTTGCAATGACTTGGAAGCCTCTCTTCCCCCACAGAAGCAAATTGTCGCTAAGACTAAACAAGCAGCCACCAGTGGAAGGCCTCTATCAGCCACGTGCAATACCTTTGAGTCAGTTGACGGTTCACTGCCTTCTCCCTCTGAATGGTCTTCCAGCTCATTCGCATCAGCATCTCTCTCCAAGCAGCCCAAACAGTCCTCTAGAGCAGCTCCTTGTTCTCTGGATGATCATGGTAGTGCTTGCCCAGCTTCACCAGCTAACGAAGAAGAATTTTACATCTGAGGTTTCTCTATCTTACACCTTCCAGGGCAAACATGTTCTACTTGTGAATGACAGCAGCGGGCCCACCTTCATCTTGCAGAAGGTTCCTTGCTGAGGAGAAGGTGATGCAGCAGAGCATGCTAAATATTTGAAGAATATTTACCCTCAGAGATGGGTGTCCCCAGACTGTGTACAGTAAAGCAGTCTGAGCTTGCACCCTGTACGTTTGTGCTGGAGGCGATGATCAGAGGCTTGTCCACAGCAGTGCAAAGTGGATGGTTTCTATGACTGACCCTTGGATTTGTGGTGAAGGAAATGCCAGAAGAGGCACATAATTATTGAGTTTTCTTCGGCAGAAACTGAAGAGTAATTAGTGACACCAAACTGCTTTAACTTTTCTGAGAAATTCCCTTAACTCAGGAAAGATGGGAGGAGAAAGGAGTCTTCTTTCCCTTTCACAAGTTCCAAAGGCAGCTCTAAACACAGCAGATCCTAGTAACACATCTCTAGTAGAGTCAGGCAAGACGTTTCGTGTGAGGACACACACGGTTCCTTCTAACTTCTGAGAGTTGGCAGTGCTGCGGTGGGGAGAAGCTTCACCCCTTCCCCAGGGGAAGAGGAAGCTCTGCTGTATATGTTACTTTGACAGTCCAGGATCTCAAAAGTGCCAAAAGGGAAACCTTACAGAACATTTTCAACTTGTCCCCTCAAAAAGCTCATCCTTTCCGGTTGGAAGGGAGCCATCTGGGCTGTTCTCTGACCCGCTTGCGTAGACAGTGGTACCCAAGTCAACCATGGTTGCTACTTCTAACTCAGGCAAGAGAGAACTTACCTTTCTGGAATACAAAACATGGAAGACAACCCAGCTTTTTTATATATTGCTACACCACTAGTCCCAATTTTTTAAGGGGTTGGTATTTTTCTGAGAAAAATAATTAATGCAGAAACTTATTCTTCATATTTCCAGCGTAAGCATACTTCTGAGTAAAACACATTTCGTCTCAAACACCTCTCTCCAAAGGGAGAGCAATTCAATTTTTACTGTCTTTTCAAGTGATGTTTTTAAAATACACATTTTTGATAACCTGTTTTGCTCGAATTCATTTGGTATTTAAAAAAAAAAGCAAGTAAAAAGCTGTTAATACGACAGCTAAGTACCTTTACCAGGATTTAAGTTGCATATACAGATTGCATCATGCATGTTCTGAAAAGTTACATTTTTTGGCAGAGAAGTGGCTGTGATTGAAGCTCTGGTCTAGGGAGTGAGAAGACGACCATGTTAAAAGGTGTATGTATAATGCTGTATGTAACCTATATACAGGTACAGATGCTGAAGACCTACCGTGATGGCATTGTGGTGGATGGAATAAAAACACGTTTGTGGAGAAAAATGTTTGCCGTATTACCAGGTAGTTTTACTCAGAAGAATTGCTGCTTTGAAAAAAAAAAATAAAAATGCTCACACATACTCTAAATAATATTTACACAAAGTGGAACAGCTCCCCTGGCCCATTTAAATAAATGCACACTTTGTAGAAACAATTCTGGAAGAAAGCCTGGGGGAAATTGAGTACAGGTTTATAGGGGAGGAGGAAGGGTTCCATTAAACCTGCACCCCCAATCCAGAGGAGGCCAGAGGGGTAGTCAAGAATCAGGATGCTACTCCTCAAGGCTTCTTCCTTTCGCTGTCATTTTCTCCACACAGGAAAAAAAGCATCAGGCTGAAGTCCAAGTCTCCTCTTCGTGAGATGCATCATAGCATGTACCAGAGGTAGACCTTGTCTTTTGTGCTAAACACAATGTATAAATAGGAAAATCTATTCAAGCTCAAAGAGCACAGGAGATCAGCGGCCTCCTCCCGCCCTCCAAACTGTTTAGGCTTACTCCAGTTGTGGGTAAACTGTTCTCTTAAGAAATGTCTGGGACCAGAAATAGCACCAGTGAAGGATTTGTCATGGTGTGCGTGTGTTTACTTCCTCTATACTCCAGAGTCCACGCAGTCTTTCCTCTGACTTTCATGGCCTTTAGATCAACCCCCCTCTGAACACAGCGGACCCAATTTATCCAAAGTTGCTCTCCATGTCATTGTTTGTACCCTGTCAAAATACTTGTAAAACACGGTGAGGTCAGACCAGCAGTTTTTTTCATCAGCTTGCAATTCACCTTATGAGCAGCAATACCTAGGACAGTCAGGCTCCACAGGTTTAAACTTATGAGACATTATTTTCTGTCACATTCCTGGTAGCACAAAAATAAATTATGAAATAGCATTGTATATTTATGGGACAGCTATTTTACCAACACTAGCCCCTTCCAGATATGACAACCAACAGGATAAATTTGATTAAAATCTGTTACAAATTTTAGTATTAAATGTTTGGAATGGGGGGGGGGGGGAAAGCCTTTTCACAATATTTTAATAATATAGATAACACTTGATCTGAACATGAAATCAGAAAACTGGTTTGAGCTGATGTGTCTTTCTGATCTTGGAATCATGCCAACATCCAGACTCCTGGCAAAAAGTTGATGGGGGCTTTTAACGAAGAGGCGGCTTTGAAACATCTTTCTGCCTGGGGTGTGCCTCAGCAAGAAGGAGTTCAGCACATCTGGGGGCCATCTCCCGGCGTGGCAGGAAGCACTGGTGCTGGAGGTCTACGAACACACGCCGGATAGCTCAAGTGCCAATCGTGAGGCTCATGCGTGGTATTAACCGGCAGCTCCGCAAACGTCTCTGCTCCAGATTTTACCACGTTAATCCTAACGGGAAGAAAGCCAAATGAGCTTCCACGGACTCTGAATTTATGCTGTTGCTGCTGGTTCTGTCTCCAAGTATTTCTGTTCTGTTTATTGATACTTAACTAGAAATGAAAGTTTTAATTGTTTACATTCGTGGTGCTTGTAACCAAATTCTGGAATAACCGAGTGTCCTACTGTCAGGAAAAACAGAGATGATAGTGTCCAGAAAACTTTTTGTCTATAATAAAGCAAGCCAGATTTTGAAGAGTGTTTCACTGAAGGTAGGCTTTGTTAATTCTCTTCCCATTATTTAAGAAGGGGCTGATCTCTTCAAGAGACTTGAATATGCACAAGTTTCATGGAATTTACTTACTGTTTTGGTTAAATTATGAACAATGTCATTTGAGAACTGCAGGTTTTCCCTGAACTTTCTCTCCTTCTCACCCCAGAATGTGTTGCTTCTGTGAAATAAAATAGAGATGAAAAGTCAGCTGTGCTTAACCTTCTGCATGTTCATTTATGAAGCATTGAAGACTCACTGACTATTTTAACTAGGCTTCAAAATTACTGCAGTGACACAAGCTCTCCAGCTCTTGGCAGTGCACGTTGGTGGGATAATTACAAAATAAACATAGGAAAAATATTTTTATGTTGGACTCAGCTTTGCCTCTGCAGACCGGAACTTTTGATTCTCACTGTGTTGTTGTAAATCATTTGCTCCAGTAAAGCTGAATGATAAAACAGGAGCTGTGACACATATTCATAATCTTGCATGCTTAAATCCCATCTTGGTTTGCTTCATGTACATTGGTCTTCATAATAGTGCTTCCCTCTTATTTCCGTCAGCGTGTGGTGTTATCTATTATACATGTCTTTATTCTCCTCATGGGACATGTCTGCATGTCAACATTACATTGTATATGCAAAGCTATGTAGGTTTGGCTTTGTTTAGTTTTTATGGGTTTATGGTTTAACATTGTGGGTTTTATATGTATTTATATGGCAGTTATAGAGTTGTAGAAACATCAGGAGTTGGAAGAGGCCTCTGGAGGTCGTCTGGCCCAAAGTGTCTGCTGAAAGCAGGCAGCAAGCTACTCAAACCTCCAAGCTTTGAAGTTAAAATCAGGTTGTTCAGGACCTTGTCCAGGTCTGAAAATATCTAGAGGTGGCAATTTCACAGTGTCTCTGGGCAATCTGTGCCAGTGCTTAACCACTGTCATGGTGAAGAATTATTTCTTAATCTGCAGTCAGAATTGTTCGAACTTGTGATTTTTCCCCTCTTGTTTCACTGTGTACCTCTGAGAATCTCTGTCTCTGTCTTCTCTATAATCCCCCCTTAGGTGTTGGAAGACTGCTGTTGTTCCCACAGCCTCTTCTTGCATATCATATGCTCTAGCTCCCTGCTTAATTGCGTTGAACTTCCTATTCACCGTGACCCCAAGATCCTTTTCTGCAGAGCTGCTCCCTAGCCAGTAGGTGCTTAGCTTGTGCTGTCATACCAGGTTAGTCCATACCAGGCACAGGACTTGCATTTGTCTTTGTTGAAATTTGTGAGGCTCTCATTGGCACCTCCTTCAGTTAGTGAAGGTCTCTGTGAATAGTAGCCCTGCCCTTCAGTGTATCAGTCACTCCCCCCCCAGGTTGGGGGTCATCTGCAGACTTGCTGAGGGTGCATTTCATCCCCTTCTTCAAGACATAGATGAAAATGTTGAACAGTGCTGGACCCAGTGTTGACCCTTTGAGGCCGACAATCCAGTCAGTTATTCCCCCATATTGTAATCCACCCATCTAGTCCATGTTTCTTTGATTTGGCTACAAGGATAGTGTGGGAGACTGTTGAAAGCCTTGATAAAGACAAAGAAAATTACATTCACTGTTCTTTCTCCATCCAACAAGGAAGTCATCTCATCGAAGGTGAAAATCAGGTTAGTCAGGCATGATTTACTGTTGGTAAATAAATGCTGGCTTTTCCAAATCACCTTCTTGTCCATCTTGAGCATGGAAATGGCTTTGAGGATTTCTTGATAATCTTTCAGAGGACTGAGGTTAGACTGATCAGCCTGTAGTTCCCCAGATCATCCTTCTTGCCCTTCTTGAAGTGGGTTATGACATTTTCTTTCTTCCTGCCATTTGGAATTTCACCAATCATCACAACCTTTCAAAACTGGTAGAGAGCAGTTTCACAAGGACATTGGCCAGTTCCTTTAGCACTGTCAGCTGTAGGCCATCCAGCCCCATGGACTTGTGTATGTCCAGCTTATTGCATCCCTGACTCAGTCTTCTAGTGTGATCAGTAATTTTCTCCTCCAAACTTTGCTACTAGATACAGACACATGGCAGGCCTGATAGAAGACCGCATGAGTGAAGATCTTCTAAGTGAAGACAGAGGTGTTTTTTCACATTGCCAGTTACAGAAGACAGGAACTGTTCTAGTCTGTTCTGAACCAGTTTCCAGATGTTCAAAGAAGGTTTTGTCTGTCTTCTCTTCTTGATTGAGTAGGTTGTAGGAGAGGCCCACAACAATATCCCTTTTGTTAGCTTCTCCTGACTGTCTCATCCACTGTTCCCTCAAAAACGTGCATGCATTCATGCCACTTAGTTGCCTAGAACACAAACCCCACCACCATCAGCCATCCTTTCCTAAAGAACCTGATTCCAGCCATGGCAGCTGTAGTTACACAACCGTCCCATCACATCTCCAATTGTCTGGTTTTACATCCTGAGAGTGCTGAGGTCTTTCAGGAATGATTAGCCATCCCATCTGCCCAACAGAATGGAGCTACCCTGGTCTTGGTAAGACAGTCGTATCTCACAAAGGGCTTTGGAAGCAACATAAAACCATGGATGCATTAACTATTGAAGAAATCAGAATATTGGAACACATTGGTGTTTTCAATGGCTGGTACCAGTAAGGAGATGAGTTCTTGTGATCCCGTACGGAAACTTTTTGAGGCCTGCAGTTTCATGTCTAGGTAGCAAGCACTGCTGTGGCCTAGCTTGGACACCTGTGAGCTGCCTTCATAAGAACGTATCCAAAGGCTATACGATTGCATGGCTCAGGAAGGCCTGAGGTGCCACAGATGTCACTTTTGTAAATGGTTGTCCTTTCTTGAATTTGTCCAATTGCTTTCTGAGTCCATTTATCATCTGCAGCATCCTGTGGGAGGGAGTTTCACTGCTACATGTGGAACTACTACATGTTGTACAGGAAGTGTTATCCACCAAATCTGCCACCTGCTAACTCCATTTGATACCTGCTAGGTTTGCTCTAGGGACAGACAGTCCATAATCATTTTTTTGTTCACCTTTTTCAAATCACTCATGGTTTTACAGATTTCTATAAAACCTCCCTCTGTTCTGTTTTCTCCTTTCAAGCTGAGAAGTCCTAATCTAGATAGTTATTCTTCATAGGAAAACCATCCATGCTTTTGTTCATTCTTGTTAGCCTTCTGTATTTTTTTTTATTCTGTCATGTGCTTTTTGAGCCAGAGGTCCATAATCACACATAGCTTTGGAGATGTAGATGCACTGTGGATTTACAGAATGGCTTGAAGGTGTTTTCCATTTTATTTGCTGTTCCTTTCCTAGTCACGTGACTTGCTGCTTTGACTGCGGCTGAGCACTGAGCTACCCTTTTCATAGATCTTTATATAGCCCCAAGGTCCCATTCCCAAGCAGTAAAAGTCAGTTCAGAGCCTACTATCATGTATGTAAAATTAGATCTATTTTTTGGTGTAATTAATTTTAGAATTAGCTATATTGAATTGAATCTGCCCAGTTGCTGTGTGTTGTGAGACTCCTCTGCAACTTCCCCAGTTTCCCATCATCTTTACTATCTTGGATGCTTAATAACTTCAACAAACTCCCATCTCATGAAGCCCCTCTTTTTCCAAGTTTAAGTCACACCGAACAATATAAGCTTGAGTACAAATCCCTGCATGACTCCACTGCAACCTCCTTCCACTGTCAGAACTGGCTATTTATCTCTACCTTCTGTTTCCTGCCTTTTAATCAGTCCTTTATTCACATAACCTTACCTCTTAAACCATCACAGCATGGTTTCTTTCAGAGGCTTTGATGAAGGACTTTGGAAAACTGTTCTTAGCTGTACACCTATTTGTGGATGCCTTCTGAAGCCTCTAATAGGTTTATGAGGTGTGATTTCCCTTTATAAAACCATGCCGACTCTTCCCCAAAATAACTCAAAATTATTTCTGTTCAGATAATGAATTGTCTCTCATCTGAGCCTAAGTGCAGAGCAATCCTCCCTGTGGCATCCTCTCCCAGCTTCCAGGACTCAGCATAGTGTAAATTGCTAAATTTACACAGCGTCCAGACTTCCTCAGCCAGAAGCTGTGTTCGGATCACTGTGTGACCAACTGCTACATCGTGCTACCTATGGATTTATCTTCCGTCAACTTGTCAGATTTCTTGTTGAATCCCTTTTCATTCCTCGGGTTTCCACAGCAGTTCATGGCAATGAACGGCACTGAATTCATGCCCTACATGAGAAAATAGTCATGGTTATTTGCAGCCTTCACCCAGATAATTTCACTGAGCGCTTCATGTTCCAGGAGAAGTCAATGCAAAGGGCTGGGCAATGTTACTTCAGTACCTGGGAAGGATCCCATCGCCCTGAGCCCAGGAAAAAATGGGTTGTGAGATAACTGGGAGGAAATATCCTGCACATGTGGGTGGGGGGATGGAATCCAACTGCTTGATGTGGAAAGCCCTGCAAGTCATTGTAAATCCTGTGATGGGAAATGTCTACAGTGGTGATTGGAAGGACAGGGAGAAGGTTCAGACACTGGATCATTTTTTTGCTTGTTGGCTGTGGTTTGGACCTCTTCAAGCAGCTTTCTCCGAGGCACTGTATGGTGCCCTTCACCCAAAGGACTGTTCTCACTATGGAAAAGG
This sequence comes from Egretta garzetta, assembly GCF_000687185.1. Classification (NCBI taxonomy): domain Eukaryota; kingdom Metazoa; phylum Chordata; class Aves; order Pelecaniformes; family Ardeidae; genus Egretta; species Egretta garzetta. The sequence goes on from NW_009260339.1 coordinate 227,669, forward strand.
CTACATCAAGCCTGGGCTCCTCTGTCTCCAACACTGTCCCACCAGACTTTGCATCTTCCTGTCCTCCCGCATGCCCTTGGGCATCCCACAGGGCATGAAACTCAGCTCCTCAGGGTCATGCTGTAAAACACCTCTCAGCTGAGCTGCCGCACAAGTCCTCACTTTATTTTGGATAACAACCTCTGCTGCAAAATGGGATAATTGCGTCCTCAAGCCATAAGGATCTCGTAGCAGTCCAGGAGGGAAGCCAGGCCAGCTGCTGCATGGTGTGTCTGTGACCGATGGGAGAAGGGTGTGGACACAAGTCAAACAGTGCTGGGCTGGCCTTGGAGCTGGAGATCAGTATTCAGCCTGCTTTTATTTAGCAATTTGCAGATAGACAGTGTTGCTTCAATTTGGACACAGAAAGGGCATCTGGAGTCTTGGAGAGCTTCACGAGTGAACAGGCATGCCCTGTCTCTGCTTTGACCCAGACTTTTGCGTTAAGCACGGTTCACTTTAGAATCAGTTGTCCTTTTTAGTCACTTTTTTCCTGAATATGTGAGGCATAAAATGCAAAACAGCAGGGTAGGTGGAGGCCATTAATCCAATCTGCCCATCATAAATGAAAACTGCTGACCATTAGTATGTAATGAAATGGCAATGGAGATGGATTTAGCCAAAACTGACCAGTCATAAGACAAATACCCTGTTCATGTCTCTGTGACTGTGGAGTACCTGTATTTTGTGATGGGATCGCAGCAATGCAGCATGCTAATTTTTTTTTTTTTTTTTTTTGTGTACATTGCTGGGAAGCCACCAGCCTGCAAAAGTTGCTAGTGCCATCTCGTGGTCCTCATGCATATGAGTGTCAGTGCAAGGAGCTGCCAGCCCAGGTGAGTGGCACCCCCACGGCACCGGGCGGGGGACCCTGCGGGCCCTGGCCCTGCGCCCTCCACACCCCACAGTGGTGCCTGGAGAGCCTGAGACAGGCCCTGCTCCCCAGGGTCCACTGGGCACTTTGCAGCAAGCATCCCCGAAGAGCACAGGGTGAACGCTGTGGCGTTCGCTTCATGATGCTCCGGCCATCTCCGCCAACAAGACCTGCCAGCCCTCCCACCCCCTGTGTCCAGCGTTTCGCTATTAACTACCGACACTGCCTGTAGTGGGCTTCCAGCCCGCCTCTGCGCTTTATCCCACTCCCTTCCATCTCAGAGCTGGGCAAGCAGATGGCTTGAAGACCTGAATGGCTCTGCCATGTCATTTTGCTGCATCGGAGCCACGGGCAAGGAAGCGGCCACAGCCCATGGGGCCACCACTCAGTGCTGCGCTCGGGATGGAGCCAAGCATCTGCTGCGAGCAAGCCCTTGAGCACAGCGCGGTAAGCTGGCTGGCTGTCACAAATTCCCCTGTTTACTTGGATGGAAATTTTAGCCCTCCTGGTACGGAGATAATCTGCTAAGTATGACCCAACTGCTGCCAAGACAACACTTCTTGTTAGGCTAGCAGTGCCACCAGAGCACTCCTGCTCCTTAGGTGTAATGCGCTCGGTGACAGGGCCTCTTGAAACTGATACAGTTTAGGAATGCAACGCTTAATACTAGTTTTATAGTTCCTCCTTACTTCAGTGATTAACAAACAGCCATCTTTTTGCATTTCAGATGTGATATTGCATGGACTGATTTTTTTCAAACTGGATCGTGATTAGAAGCAGGTGGTTTTTTACATGGCTGGCCATGACATGGCTATGAGTCCCACTTTTTCCTACTCTGGGAGGGGGGGTTGTCACAAGAAAGCAAAGCTTTAATTAATTACTCTGCTCGTGGATTTTGACTAGTTGCCAGCATTCCCTTGTTGTGCCACATAAAGCCACAGAAATGCAGCCTCTGCCCCTTAAGTTTCTCTCCCAGCACTTTGCTGCCTTGCTTGCTTTCACGAGCTGGTTGCTCTGTGGTTTTCCCACAGGAGGGGTGGGAACGCTCATTCCAACTCTGCCACGTTTGTAAAGACCATGCAAAGGAGTTTCATTGCTGCTGCTGCCCTCCTGGGTATGCAATGGGGAAGCAAGAGCTGGAGATAAGGGCAGAGGAGTGCTGGGACAAGTCATGGGGCAGGAGAGGAGCATAAAGATAGAATCCAGGTGTGACCTTCCTCCTTTTTTTTTCTAGCCCTGGATAGAGCACCAGCTCCAGGCGCGTGGGGCCATGCGAGACCCTGTTCTTCAAGGCATCACGGTGAGATACGGGGATGGTGGAGGGGAGCCACCAGCCTGAGGGGCTAAGGATGCTGAAGCTGTCAGGTTGCCAACAGGACCGAGGGCACAGGGTGTTTTCCAGGTTTCCAGTACAACCTTTGCTCTGAGCTGACAGTTCACTGGTTTGCTGTTTTCAACCCCTTCTTTCATAGATGGGTTTCCTTGGGTTCATGCTGCCTCTCCCCACAGACCCTCCTCTTCCCTGTCCTTCCTTTCCTTTCCTTCCCTTAATCTTCCCTTTTCTTTGCTTTCCCATGCAGCTCATCCCTCTCCTTCGCAAACCCCCAGGCCCATAAAAATCTCACTCAGTACAGCACTAACCCC
>NW_009260339.1:230238-231321 GCF_000687185.1 Egretta garzetta
CCCCGCACTTCCCATCCCTCGGCTCCCTGACACATGCCCTGTCTCATCTCTTCAGACAGGACCCAAGTTTGGGGCTGCACCCACAGCTCTCTGTCCAGGACAGAGCCGTACAGGCCCCAGGCTCCTTTCCTCCTGTCCACTCCTCTCCTTAGCATCTCCTTATTGAATCAATGGGATTTGGTACTTACCTTATCTCTAGCATGCTGCAGGGTACAAAACCCTGCTTTCAGCATCACTGGGAATCATTCAGGGACATCCATGAGGATGCAGCTGCAGGTGTGCCCAGCTCTTCTCTGGGCGTGGGGGCTCATTGTCTGTTAGACATACCAGGTCACCAGAACACGCCTTTCCTGATGCTGCAATTTTTGGTAGATGGTCCAAAGAAAACCTGTCTGCTCTCTGGAGTGACAGCTAGCTTGCATCCTGACACGAATGAACAGCATAGCAAGATGGAACAGATTTTTGCCCCAGGACCTCTCTGCTGATGTATTAAGTTTGGCAGCATCATTTGGAGAACAAGTGAATTAATCTTATAGGAGTTGTGTACAAAAGAGACTGCAAGGGTAAAAAAAAAAAGGATGTGTGAAACCATGTTGATTATTTTGAAGCCTTAAACAAGTGGCATCAGAAAAAAAATTGACAACCATATGGACTTGCAGAAGTGTGAAATCTTCTGAAAATGATATGCAATCATGTAAAGACTGGCATGAAAAAAAAAAGAAAGACTTGAGATATGGATGGATGAGAAGTATAGAGAGGGGACTGCAATCTGTGATACAGGAGTTAAGATTCTGGGTACATGAAAAGAATGCTATATAGAAAAAAGTATATAAATTAAATTAAATTAAATTATTAATTTACTTAAGAGAATTCTCCCCACAGTAATAGGAATAACAGTCAGTCCTATTTCTTATTGCTGGTTCTTAGAACTAGACTCTTTAGGAAGCTGCAGTCTCAGGGACTGAGCAACAACTTTTCCATGAGGATAATCTTTGTTTTTCTGGGAAGCTTTGCTGAAGATGCCACATCCAATCTGGATTTTGCGCAGGGCAAACACTACAGGTCCAAGAGAGCAGGTCCTGC
>NW_009260339.1:231352-244949 GCF_000687185.1 Egretta garzetta
CCGCTGAGTTCCGTAACAAAGGTGACAGTGACAGCTTTGCTCCCTGATGTTGACCAAGAGGGTAAACATCAACGCTTCTTATCCCAGAGCTTGGGAGGTGCTGGCATTGCCTCTGAGAGGCAAATAAGAGGAGAAGGAAGCAGATTTGCAAGTTTTGTAACTTTGGTGTAGCACATCTCCCTGCATGCTATATGTGCATATGGTGGGGGACATCTCCATGGGCCACAGGGCCTGACAGATGAAGGTACATGATATGAAATCACCCACACACTGCGAAAGGAGTTAAATGCTGCTCTGCTGTCTTGGGGAAATGGGGTCTGTTGGCAGGGGCGACTCATCAGATCTGGACAAGGGCCACCCACCACACTGCGTGAGGTCCTGCCTCAGGCGGAGAGAAACTTGAGAAGCCTGGATGATGTCTGGGGGACTAAATGCCACTCTGGGCCTCTTTACACCCTGAGTGTTTGATGCCTTTCCCCTTCAAGTTATCACAGTGCACAATACTGTGAGCCACAAATTACAGCAGAAATCTATTCAGGTTTGATTTATAAATGGCTCTGATTTGCCTCTGATTTAAGCTTCTCCTTTATCAGCAGCCTGGGTCCGCATACCGGTTTGTAATGTTCATCACATCGCAAGAGAATGGGAAAAGTGGATAAAAGGTGAAAAACTGAAAGTGGAAAACAAATCAGCTGTGCCATCCTAAAGAAGCAGGAACAAAAAAGAGCTGAATGCTCAGAGAAGAAATGATCTATCATGAGAAAACACAGGTCAGGACAAAAGCTGACTTTCATGTCTTAGTAGAGATGTATGATGGAATGAAGTGTATGATGTATGTGAAATGTATTTATTGGCATAGTTTGGACATTGGATCTGATGCATCAGCAGAACTTTGGCTATGAAGTTACGGTGGTTCGGAAAGAGGAAGATGATATTACCTGTGCATCCTGTAATGCACATTACTGCGGCTCACCAAAGCACTGGGATCTCAGCCCAAGGACATGCAAAGATGACTGATATAGGGGAGCCCAGAATCAACTGAAAGATCCTAGCTGGTCTCTCAAGGGAGCACCTGTGGGATTTTGGAAGCCCTGTAAAATGTGTGTTTATTTAGTTCAGCAAAGGTGGGTGAAAGTTAGCAGCAATCATCTCATTCCCCTTCAAACCAGCAATCACTTGATTGCCTCAATGGAAAAGCTGCTATATCTGAGCTGCTTCCTGGCATACTTTTGCATCCTCCTGGGAAGGAGCAGCAGGCAGCAGTGGCTGATCCTTCTGCATCAATCTCAGATATTCCCTGAGCCACAAAGAAAGAAAAGGCCTCTCTGTGATGTGGTGTATAACCAGGCCCTCATATGGCAGCTCCAGATCTCCAAGAAGCAGTTGGTTCATTACTACAGCCACAGCAGCCTGAAAAAGGCAGAAGCTTGTGTGCCCAGCAGCTTCTCTTGGCTACATCCATCAACAGATATCCTGACTCCCTACAGACTTCACTGGTCTTACACAGAGTGGGAAAGTTCAGCAAGAGGACTTCAGAGCAGGAGGCTGAGGGGAGACCTTATCGCCCTCTACAAATACCTGAAAGGAGGTTGTAGTGAGGTGGGGGTCAGTCTCTTCTCCCAGGTAATGGGCGATAGGATGAGGGGAAATGGCCTCAATTTGTGCCAGGGCAGGTTTAGGTTGGACATTAGGAAAAGATTTTTCACCAAAGGTGTTGTTAAGCATTGGAACGGGCTGCCCAGGGAAGTGGTTGAGTGGTTTAAATACCCTGGAGGTATTTAAAAGAAGGGCAGATGAGGTGCTTAGGGACATGGTTTAGTGGTGGGATAGCAGTGTTAGGTTAACGGTTGGACTTGATCTTAAAGGTCTTTTCTAACCTAAATGATTCTATGAAGGTGGTGGGAGACAGGGAAGGAGGAATTCCTGGGAGATCCAGGCTTTACGATCCTGCACGACAGACTGGACAGAGGAAGACGTTCATGTGTGCCCCTCATAGCCCAGCTATGGTGTCCCATCACAGACGCATCACAGGAAACCTAACTCAGAAGCAGCTAAAGGGAGATGAGAGGGATCCCAGCCTTGTTCTGCCATTGCACAGGTCAGTGTTGAGGAGACCATGTGGATCACACATGGTCACACACTGAGAGAGCAGATGGAACATGAAGGGAACACACATGTTGTTCCACAATGAGCACTGGTAAGAAGGTTTCTGGGGGAATATCTTCACCTTTTTTGGCCTTCAAGCCACCTCACCCATAATGCCCAAAGGCATTTTCTGCTTTTCTCCAGTGTGGTTTGTATCTCAACAGGGTACACGCTACAGAACTTCCTACCTCTGTTTTGCTATGCACCCAGAACAAAGAAAGCACAGAGTCTGGGACATACACAATCCTATACTCTGGTAATTTGGGTCTCTCTCTCCATTCTGCAACATTCCTATTAGACCCTAATGTCTTTAAGAAGTCAGTACACACACAAAAATGTTCATATGTATTTTTCCAGATGTGCCTCCTAAGCACGCACTTCCTCTCTTTCCCCTTGCCTTTCATTAGAATCATAGAATCATAGAATGTTTTGGGTTGGAAGGGACCCCTAGAGGTCATCTAGTCCTACCCCCCTGCAGGGAGCAGGGACACTGCTAACCAGATCAGGTTGCTCAGAGCCCCGTCCAACCTGGCCTTGAATGTTTCCATGGATGGGGCCTCCACTACCTCTCTGGGCAATCCCTTCCAGTGTTTCACCACCCTCACTGTAAAGAATTTCTTCCTTATATCCAGTCTAAACCTACCCTGTTTTAGTTTAAAGCCATTACCCCTTGTCCTGTCACAGCTGGCCCTACTAAAAAGATTTTCCCCATCTTTCCTATAGGCCCCCTTTAGGTACTGAAAGGCTGCAATCAGGTGTCCCTGCAGCCTTCTCTTCTCCAGGCTGAACAACCCCAACTCTCTCAGCTTGTCCTCATAGGAGAGGTGCTCCAGCCCTAACTAGCCTAATTAGGCCATTGCAACACCCAACAATCTTTTGTTGCTTGGTGACATTCACACAGTCGTCAGTAAATTCAATGTCCCATGGTCGTCTTCCACCACTGAAGGTAGTATTTGAAGTTAGTCCTAAGAGGGACCAGCAAGAGAGTGTCACTGATGAGAAAGTGATTAAATGTATAGAGGAGCATAAACACTTCTGCTATTTAAAAAGGAAACTCCTGAGAACAGTTTAAGATGCCATGATCTGTATTTTCAGACTTTGGAGTGACAGGCCTAAAGAAAAGCATAATAAGACCCTCCTTATTTCTTTATTTAATGAGGTACGGGGTTTAGCTGAGGAATTCAAATGATTGACTGATACGTATTTGGAATTCTTCAGGGTCAGATAGATCAAGGCAAATTGATCAATCCAAAATAATTAATTTTGACACTGTGACAACTACTAGCACTTTTTTTTCCCTTAAACAAACTATGAATATTTTTTCTCTTCTTGAAACACTGAAGTAAAAGGAGACTCTTGTTTTCCAGGAAACTGAATATTAAATGTCCCCATATCTGACACAACCACTTACAGACAGATGTATCTGTTCTATCTCTAAAAGAAAGAAAACATTGAAAACCAGCAATTTCTTGATTTCATGATTCATTCATTCATCAGCTGGTCCTTTGACACTTTTTCTTAATTAATAGAGTTGTTATGAGACAAAGCAGCAAGGGAGCCACATTAAGCAAGGAGAAAAAAATCCATTGAGAAATAAATGTTTTTATATTTAATTACAACAGTCGTGCAGTGAGCATATGTGCCATGCCACATCTCAAGCAGAATCAGCACATCACTGTGTCCTTGAAGAAGTGACCTTCAGAAAGAGCAATTAGCTTTTTAACACTTTTTCTTTCCTATTACTAGTAATGTTTCTGATAAAACAAGATAGCTTAACAGTTTAATTTTGTCTTCTTCCAGAACACAGATTTGCCATGTTTACATCTTCAAACGTACATCCTCGGGAGCTGGGAATATAACAGTGCTGAGGGTCACAGCTTGCAAGGCATCTCAGGACAAAGCGCACAGAGAACAACTCCAGATGAAACACCAGCGACCATCCTGCAGTTAATGGCACACGCCTTCTGCATGGCTTCACACAAGACCCTCCACTACATGGGGCATCGGTCTCCCCAGAGAAAAATTGAGAGTAACATTGTGTTACCAAACCTAGATCTAATGTAGAGACACTTACTAGAGAGAAACATAAACAAAACAATATTATTTTGTTAGATGCATATTCCAGCAGACTTTGCTTTAAAGCAGGAGAAGGCAGTTGCATGTTTTCTGTAAGAGCTGAGCCCGCATTTGAGCCCTGAAAGCTCAGCTTGGAACCAGCTCTCTTCTCCTGCCAGACTCCAGCTGTGATGGAAAGAGCTCATGGCTGGATATGAAGCTGGCTGCACGCTGATACAAGAGAGGGCAGCTTCCCAAAATCATTGCTACTCTGGATATTATTTTTATTCTCTTGATCTCTGAGAACTGCTATGGCCCAGGGACAATGCTTCAGAGTTAAGGGGGAAAAAAATGAAAGGGCACAGCAAGCAAACAAACTTCATGCTGGAAACCAGCATTTGTTCATGCGAGAACCTCCTCGCCTACTTCTATGGCTTGAGCTGGGTTTTGCCTCTCCTGTTTGGGGCCATCTGAAAAAAGGTAAACCCCAGGGAGTGAATCACACTATGCTCAGAAGATCAGAGGCACCATGGTCACCACAGTATCTGAAGAACTACCACCTAGCTCCGTGGTGAATTTGCCTAACGTTAGCGACTTCAGGATCAGAAAGTGACTTTTGAGGATTCCATTTCTGGAAAATTCTTCTCCCTGACCTTTGTTCTGCTGCTTCCTCACCTAGCCCATCTGCAGGAACATCTGCAACAATATAGAAAAAAAAGGATTTCAATTTTAAAGTTGTTTCCCTGAGCCATAAGGGTGATCCTATCTACAATACAGAATTCTTGAGCAACCGTCACAAATGTGGCAACATGACAGAGGCAACAGTCCAGCAGGGCTGAGGGAGCCTGCTCCCTGCAGGGAGCAGGGCAATAGGATTCAGTTTTGTCCAGGACCCACCCTTCTGAGAAAAGTTTATATTAACACATTGGCTCCCTATTCAACTGCTGGTCTGGCCATTGCCACTGTCATGAAGATCAAGAGCCAGAGCTGCTAACATCCAGTATTCACACTGGGTGGGGGTTATTTTGGCTCTGTAACAAGCTTTTCTTGCCACCTTGGCTACCCAGTTTTCCCTGTTGCCTTAGCAAATAGTAGACCAACCCTGGTGGAGCTGAGCACCCTCATCTCCTGGCACCAGTGGGCAGGTGGGTGCAACTGCAAATTATCTCTTGTTCCTGCGGAAATGAGATCCATGAATCATCTTCTGCTCTAACACTGTATTGCACCTTTATCCTTGCATGCTCTTTCATACCTAGGAGGAGGGAAATGCAGCTGCCATGTGTGAAGTGGGCCCAGCCGCTGGCAGGGGAATCAGGTGGGTGAATTCCTGAGCTCTTCCCTGAAGTGTAAAGAAATATGCTTTGCATCCCAGTGAGAAAAGCCCCAGGCTTATTCGTAGCAGCTAGCTCTTTCTCAAGCACAGCGGAGAGAGACAGGAGCCTTCTATCCAGGAGACCGATGGTACCCTCAGACACTCCATCAGGAGGGAAAGGACACTCGTAGCCTCAGCTGCTGCATCTCCTTGTTCAGAAACCGAATACCAGGTCCAGGTTTGCGTTGGTGGAGACCTGCTCAGGCTTGTGAAGGCCCTGTGAAGGGCAGTTGCCTTGCTGGAAAAAGAAAAAAAGAACTGCTATAAATGCAAAACAGTCAGGAGGAAAACAATGGTGTATAACTGGGGGGAATATGCTCACGAAGAGTGTGATGGTTCGTTTCTCAGCCACATCAACCAGGCCACATTAAACTGGACGCGAGCAGGTGGTGCAACCCATCCACCCTGCTATCAATCAACCCCTCAATGCTGTCTGCACTGACTTTGACTAACTTTAATTACCAGAGGGAAATTTCCACTTGAAAGAGGATCCCAATGCTACTGCTAACGTATTTATTGATCCATCTTTGGATCACCTGCTTTCCCCCTGCTCTTATACTTACTAACCTTGATTACTCTCCATCAGGAGTCTTTGTCTCAGTGCGTGGCTGCCCCTTCAGGTCTGCTCAGCTGTCACTCACAGCAGTCACAAGGACAGGCTGAGTCCATCACCCAGACCACTAGGTAGAAATACTGGACATTACAGTTCCTCTATAGAGAGAGTAAGCCAAAGGCTTTGCCTTCTTTGGTGCAGGACGCCATGGGCTACCATTGATCCCGCATCTCAGGCTGGAGGGGAGAGCAGGAGACTGGGTCTCAGGAAGGATGTTTTGGGCTTTTGGGTTGCACCAGAACGCCTGGACTGTAGCACCCTGAGAGCTTTGCTGTGGTGTCTGTGCTTCAGACAGGTCTCCTTCGTGCCTCGAGCAGACACATTCCTCTCCTTCCAGGTGCTCTTGCTGCCAGCAGTGCCACGGCGGTGCAAGACTTTCACAGCTGCTTCTCCCCACCATATGGCTCTTCTCGTACGTACCTTGGTCACTTTGCTGCATGCTGTTTGCTTTATGGGCTACCATGAGGCTGGGGAAGACCTTCAGCACTTCTGGTTTCTGTGTCGCCTGAGGAGGGCAGAACTCAGATGCTCAGCAAGGGAAGATGAGAGCCACGGTGTGCAAGTGAAGACACACGCACCCGCTCACACCTTCCCGAGGCTCCATCAGACATGGTGCTTGTACACAGGAAAGAAAAAGAGAGAGGACTTGTATCCACAAAGTCGTGCTTCTTTACTGCCAGAAAAGAAGAAGAAACTCTCCTTTTCTTTGGATTTTCATGCTTTTCACTTTCTGCCCTGTTGCAGTGCAGCACTGACAAATGCAATCTGTAAAAAGGAAGCCTCGATAGAAAGCCATTAGGAAGAGACTTTCAAGTTAGTGCTTTCTCCTTCCCTTATGACTCCAGCTTCCTACAGCCATCCCCCTGCTCGGTGTTAAAGCTGTATCTGCCTGTAATGCACCCACGACACGGAGCGCTGGACCTCCCTCCGCGACGCACATGCACCAGCAGATAATCCAGATCAGTTTACCTCTGCGTACCTGGCAGCCCACTACTGTGCAGTGACCAAGTATCAGAAGAGTTTGTGGTTGATTAGGATCAGATTAATCCCTGCTGACTGCCTGTCTCTGTGTAAAAAGGGCACTAGAGGTTAGAAAGTGTTAAGTACCTTAAACATCTGCTTGCATAATGTAAAAACCTACTGAAGATCCAGACTTTGTGCTTGAAAGTGTCGATGCAAAATTTTTTACCCCTAGAGGCATTTAAACATGCACCTTATCCTATCAAAGCAAGAAAATCCATTAAAAGTTTTCCAGGAGGAAATGTAACAAATATTTGGCCATGGAAAATAATAAACCAGCAGCACAATGGAGACAAGACATCTACAAAAAAAAAAAGGCCTTAGAGATTCTGAACATTATTTCCGACATCTAAGAATTTAGTTCTGCATATGAAGTATAATTTTTTTACCTGCAATAAAGTTTTGTCCAGGATACAATTGTACCTTGCTTTCCATTTTATTAGTTCCTATTTATCATAAAAATACAACAGCTAATAATTAGATAGTTTCATGTTTACACCTAGTCTATGGCACTCCCCATGGAGCCCAGGGGCTTCACAGAAAAGACACATTTCCTTGCTCTTACATGTTCAAATTATTTAAGGCTTTCCTGACACTGACATGTAGATTGTATTTTGTCGAGAGGCTTAGCTATCCCTAAGCATGCAAGCAGTTATTGGTCATATCAAAATATGGAAAACTTTTGTGGTTTTCTCTTAATTGTAAATGTAATAGTACCAGGAAGGATCCTGAGGCTGATTAAAAAAGCTGAGCAGCTGTATAAATGGAGGTAACAGGAGGAAATGTTTTAGTGGGAAGACAGACTAAGAAAGGATCTACAGGTCTGTGAGAAAATGTCAGATTTACACACATCTTCAGATACACTGATAGACCATCGGGCCTTTTTGCTTTCTTATTTTTTGTTACTGGCACATTTATATAAGTATTAGGGACACTTATATAATAAAAGGATATTAGCCTCTTTTGAGGTCATCCGTTCTTGTGACTTTTTCCCCATTTACAGTCATAAGCTTCTCATTGTGATATCACCTTGGCGCTGCAGCACTACCTGTGATGTCACCATGAGAGCTTATGACCTGAAGTGGGGAGTAAGCTGCAAGAGCAGATCAGCTCCTGCTAGTAGAGGGAGAAGGAAGCACCCCACCCACCCTTTCTCAAAGAATAAAGGTTTTGTTTTGCCCTGCTAGCGGAGGGAGAAGGAAGCACCCCACCCACCCTTTCTCCTCTGCCTGTCATGGTGGAGCAGGACCATTTTTCCATGCAGTACTGGCTGGTAGTGCAAGGACCCCATGCAACACTACAGGCTTGGGGCAGAGTGGCTGGAAAGCTGCATGGCGGAAAAAGACCTGGGGGTACTGCTTGAAAGCCGGCTGAATATGAACCAGCAGTGTGCCCAGGTGGCCAAGGAGGCCAACAGCATCCTGGCCTGTATCAGGAATAGTGTGGCCAGAAGGAGCAGGGACGTGGTCGGGGCCCGGACTCGGCACTGGTGAGGCCGCACCTCGAATACGGTGTTCAGTTTTGGGCCCTTCACTACAGAAAGATATTGTGTTGCTGGAACATGTCCAGAGGAGAGCACCAAAGCTGGTGAGGGGTCTGGAGCACAAGTCATACGAGGAGCGGCTGAGGGAACTGGGGTTGTTTAGCCTGGAGAAGAGGAGGCTGAGGGGAGACCTTATCGCCCTCTACAACTGCCTGAAAGGAGGGTGTAGTGAGGTGGGGGTTGGCCTCTTCTCCCAGGTAACGGGCGATAGGACAAGAGGAAATGGCCTGAAGTTGCACCAGGCCAGGTTTAGGTTTAACACTAGGAAAAATTTTTTCACCGAAAGAGTTGTGAGGCACTGGAATGGGCTGCCCAGGGAAGTGGTCGAGTTCCCATCCTTGGCAGTATTTAAAAGACGTGTAGATGAGGTGCTTAGGGGCATGTTTTAGTGGTGGGATGGCAGGGGTAGGGGAACAGTTTGGCTTGATGATCTTAAAGGTCTTTTCCAGCCTAAACAATTCTATGATTCTATGACCATTTCCTGCTGCCCCCAAAACCTGCCAAGGCTCTGCTGTGAGCTCTAAGTGGAGCAAGGCTGGCAAGTGAGCTGGATCAGGCCCTCCAGAGCTGGGACCCCCACTACCTGCACTGCTGTTCTTTGGTGCTGCCGTGCCAGTGTTGGGATGGCAGAAATACAGAAATCTGCTTAGGAAAGAGGCAGCCAAGATTGTCAGGAGAAATGCCTGACATACAGGGACATCTGGGAACTACGTCTGAGCTTTCCCACAACTGTTAATGTGTGGGTCACCCTGGTGAAGAAGCATTGAATGCCAGGGAGGAAACTCCTCCCTGGAGGAAGATCGGGCCTGGCTGGGTAGGAGGGTTTGGTTAGCTTGAGTGAACCTTGGTGCACCAAAGCAGAGTGCATGAGAAAATACGTGCAACTTCCACAAATACGTACAACCTTGCTTCTCTGCCCAGCTCAGGGGTCCATCACAAGCTGAGGTGGGAGAGTAGGACAACAGCTTGCTATGAAATTGCAGTGAGCACAGGGGGGCACACACAAAAGCCGCAATGGGACAGGTTGCAGCCCCAGAGGTCAGTCAAATGTTGCTCTCTTGGGTCCAGTTGATTTTCTGACCTTGTTCCCAGGTTGTAGGGAGGGTCTCTGTGGAATGACAGGCAGGATATAAAAGCTGTGGCTCAATACTAATCCAGTTTGGCAATGTGGCTTCCAGGATGGATCTACCTGGTCAGTTCAGGCCACAGGAGAGGCAAAACCACAGCTGATGAACTGGCCTATGCAGAGGTCCCCTGTAAATAACATTCTTCTGTGTTACTCACTCCAAAAGTTCCCATTTGATCTCACCTCTCTCGCCTACTCAGCCAAATCCCTCTTTCTAAAAAACAAGCTTCTTATGGGAAGTCAGCTCTGCAACTTCATAAACATCTTCATGTTTTCATCTTCTGTTTGGTTCCCTGTCATTTCAGCCAGATCAGTAGCAGAAATTGCAGTTGGCAACATGCTCATATGGGGACCTCTTCCAATGTCATTTACTTGGCATCGTTTATTTGGCACTGTAGGAGACTGTGATAGTTAGATAAGCATTTGGAGGGTATCTGAATTAAAAGTCAGCTTTTAACATACTTTATATTCCCTGTCAACAGTAAATGTATTTAAATTGTCAGTTCATGTAGTCAACTGGGAGGAAAACACACTGCCACAGTGCTGCTCCTCACCTCTGCTTTTCGCTCACCGGCATGTCTTGTCTGAGTGCGAATTTCCACCAGGCCCCATGCAGGGTACTGACTCTCTTGCAGAAGCATTTTCAATCTGCAAGATACCCAAAGGGTGGCTTCTGGGGGCAGAGGTGGCATTTCACAGACCGGCAAATCAACTCTGAGCGTGCTGATGCAGCACCTCTGGGCTACCACAGGCAGCAAAGTAGCTGATCCGTGACAGCAGCCACCACAGGTCAGCTGGTGCACTCAGGAACAGCCTTACCATCTATTCAGAGTCCACAGGGAAGAGGCATTACTGCAAAGATCTTCATATAACACTGCAGGAGATATATACACAGCTGAGATTCTCTCTTTGTAGCTCATGCATTGTTTTTCCCAGAGTTTCCTAAGCCGTCTCCCCCTATGAGCCATCCATAGGAGAACTACTGGGATTACCATAAGGATGAACAAAATCTTTACTCTCCTCAATCAGCTTTTCTTCCTTTTTTTAAAAATTCAAATAAGTTTCATCAACCTAAAAAAAAAGAAGTGATCTTGTCCTTGTGGTTTCTCAGCCCTTTTGAAATCTGCCTACTGAAAACCGTATAACGAGAATGGTTGCCATCAGTTAGAAGACTGACCTGATTTGGGCTTTTATTCAGTCTACACTTGTGCACGTGGAAACACGTGTTGCTTCATCAGTGTTATGATGTTAACCTCATTCAGTGAAAGAGGAACTCCTCTTTGCTTTGCTTTGCTTTGCTTTCCAGCAGAGCAAGGCACCGTTCTGCCCGCTCCAGAAGACATCACACAATACATTAGAAATACCTGCCCTGCAACTTGAAAAAGGAGTTGAGTCCAGCTCACATGGCTTGTTAACTTACTGCCTGGCTAAGTTTTGAGTTGTTCCCAATACCTGTCTCCAAAACTGCCCCTGGGTACAGTTCAGGGCTCATTTATTCCAGGACTCATCCCAAATGCCTTTACGGCAGAGCCTGCCCCAAGCCTGGGTTGCATACAGTCCTCCAACAGCAGCCCATCAGCCCTTGCATCCCCAAAGGTGCCCATGTGCCCTTGGGCACCTCACAGGGCAGGAAACACTGATCCCCAGTGTGATGCTATAAAATCACTGCTCCCTTATTCCACTTGCAGTATTAAAGATACAGGAAAATCAATCCACTAAAAATGTGATACTCATGGTTTAGAGCCATAGGGGATGAAGGGGACCGAGAGCCATGTGCTGCACTGTTCGGTCACAGCCAGCAGTAGCCCCTCTGCTACTTAGCCTGCAGCCATGGGCAGGGAGGCTACCTCCAGCTGCTAGAGCGGCCACGAAGCCTTTATCACTGCTAACAGTGCTTCTTTCCACCGGGGGCTGGGGAGGAGAGTGTGAGAGGAGCGGTCGTCCTCACTGCCAGTTCTTCACTCCCCATCTACAAATATCTTAAGGGTGGATGTCATGAGGACGGAGACAGACTCTTCACAGTGGTGCCCAGCGACAGGACAAGGGGCAATGGGTACAAACTGAAACATAAGAGGTTTCAGTTGAATATGAGGAAAAACTTTACTGGAACAGGCTGCCCAGGGGGGTTGTGGAGTCCCCTTCTCTGGAGATATTCAAAACCTGCCTGGATGATGTCCTGTGCAACCTGCTCTAGGTGAACCTGCTTTAGCAGGAGGGTTGGACTACATGATCTCCCGAGGTCCCTTCCAACCCTTGTGATTCTGTGATCTGTGCCATGCAAGGATGGGAGCTGGGACCTGCTTCAACGTATGTGAAAAGAAAATGCTCTAAGCCTGGAGTTGCAACAAGGCTCCTTGTTAGACCTAACATCTGGGGGCTCCTGCAAGATGGAGACCCTTTGTGGGGCTCAGCACCGTGTGTCTTCCCCACTGGGTCCTGTCTGGACAGGCACTGGCACCAGGGCCATCTGCTCAGCGAGGCCATGCCCTGCAGAGGGGTGTGCTGCCTTGCCAGCACATGGAGTTTGGTCTGAGATGCCATCACAGGGTCAGCTGGTTGCGTTTTTTTGTTTTAATAAATCCCCACAGATATGATTCATGTCACTGGACTTCTCCTTTGAAGGTGATCCTCTACAGTGGTCATCCTTTGAAGAGCCAGACTTTGCCCTCACACTCCAGCAGGAGGCAGAGGCAGTGGTGGTTTTTACACGGCGTGTGGATAGCAGTAAGCAAATTCACTTGAACTTGCTCAGCTGGGTATTCCGTGGCTCCACAGCCAACCGCCTCCCCGCAGAGTAAGCTCTGTATGAAATGATGATGCAAATTTTTCTTATCCTGAAATTCAGCAGAACCTTATTCCTGACTGAGCAAATGTGTTGGTATCTTGCAGCGCGGGCTCTCTCCTGGAGGAGAGATGTAAGCAGGAAGGAAGCTGGTTTGGATTCAATTTAATTTCCCCAGGGTTATATATGTTAAAGAGAGCAAGCACACAAAACCCAGGTGCAGGTAAAAGGCTAAATTCTTTTCTCATTTATGAAGGGCTAAATGTACAGTAATCCTGCTGATAACAGGGTTGTGCTAGAGCAAAATGAAGATTTCTGGAGAGCAACCTGACACAGGGCAGTAAATGAAAGAGTGCTGAAGAGGAAAACCTGCCTTTCACCTAGTCCTCTCAGCTTTTGCTCTTCCAGCCTTTCCTTGGGCTAAATTCTGCTTTGGTTTTCTGTGTAAAGTCCGTGCAGCAGGAGCTCAAACTAGCCAGAGCCCAAAAGCAGAACTGTTCCCCCTTTCAGCAGCCATGCCAAACCAGGGCTCAGTTTTATTAGAGCACAGATTAATAAATCAGGGAAAACTCCAGTCTCCTAGGAGAAACATTTTTTGGGGGGTGGGGGGAAGGGTTCCAAAGAAATCTCCCTCTGCCCACAGTGCCTGTGCAGGCTGTGCCTTTCCCTCTGGTTTCTCAGTTCAGTCCTGTGACTTCTACCTGCTTCCAGGGCTGAACAAGCTCCTCACCTTCCTCCTCAGTGCCACCGCCATGGAGGCTCAACCCTGAGCCTGTTTTCCACTGTCAGGGAGCACCCTGCCCCCTGGAGGAGCCTCCCAGCCCATATGCCCCCAGCAGCTCCCTGTTTGCTCCAGGCCCCAAGTTGATGTCAATGGTTTGCAGCCAGACTCCTGGTACCTGAAAGCAGAATCTGGCCCATGAAGACCTTGAAGATTAAGT
>NW_009260339.1:245051-256073 GCF_000687185.1 Egretta garzetta
CCCTTGTCTCTCCTTTCTACTTTTGCACGTTTTTCACACCAGACATTGCAGAGCTGCCTATGTCAGGGTCTGATAGTGCTGAGCCATGGGGGGAGCTTCAGCAGTCTGTCCCCTCGCCCACCACAGTGGTCAGACAGAAGGACATCGAGGGCCCATACAGTAACAGTGCCGACACACTGCAGACACGGACAGGATCTAAACCATTGGTGAAAGCAGCCACCACCTGCTGCTTCTCTCCAGCGCTTCCCACCAGTTCTGCTCCCTGTTTGAGGGCTTGCTCATACATCAGGAAGCTCTTTGCTGTTCTTCTTCTCAAAGAGTGGTGGTTTTCTCTGCTCAGTGAGGGGACAGAGAGCTTGGGCTCCCTCTGAAGCCCTCAGAGCTGCTTCTGTAGATGCCCGGAGGAGCTCCATGGAGGCACAGCACCGTGTGCTCCAGCCTCCTACCCACACGCCACTGTGCTGTATTTTCTCCAGACGTCCTCGTTTTGTGCCTTTCCTCATTTCCCTCACAGACACTCTAAGTTATCTCAATGTCAAGAACCATTTCTCAAAATACAACTTCTACCTCTGCCCCTTTCTGTCTTTGAAGAGTTATCTGAGGGACCGATCAATTGCATTCCTTTTTAAAGGCTTTTCCAGCATTTCAAAAATAAAATGATTGCCAGCAAATTTATCAGTGCTTTACTCAGTACCTTGCAATGCATATCCAGATTAAGACACGAAGAAGGATGTGATGGCTAAACTAGGACACAGGCAAGTTTAAAAACTCTTAAAAAAAATCCTTAAAAAGAGCCAGAAACTCCCTTTCTCCACAGCGGCCCAATCCTAACTCTTCTGTAGGTCCAGGACACCTCTCCTTTTTGACCTGGAATTTCTGTAATTGCCCTATTGTCCTAACTCTTCTGTAGGTCCAGGACACCTCTCTTTTTGACCTGGAATTTCTGTAATTGCCCTATTTGGTTTGCAGCCCCCAGGTTATGCCCCAAACTCCCCTCACTTGGACGGCTCAGCTCCTGGCTCCCCGGGCTCGCTTGGCAAACTCAGTCTTCAGACTCATCCCCACGTGGCACCAGCTTCTCCCTAGACACCCAGGTCTTGGCCTTGGCTCATACTTTGGGGAAGAGAAACTTAAAACTTAGGCTGCTAAACTGAAGGGGCGTGGGATTTTTGGATCTGGCCTTGATCGTGATAAATGTTCATACCCTCCCCTTGGTATTTTATCACTTGTTTTTTAGCTACAGCTAGTTTTACTGACTTTTCCTTCTTTCTTACTCTACTGCCTTTTATTCTTCTAATAATTTCCTAATGGATTTTCTTTTTTATTCATTATATGTAAAGCTCATTTCTTATTCCCCATGGCTACTTGCAACAGCATTGATTTATTTTTAGTTTTCTTAATTCCTCTCTCCTTGTCTGCAAACACAGTTTTTGCTGCTGAGATTCCTCCATAGTTTTTTCCCTGGATCAGGTGCAGAGAGGGAGGGTTTGAAATAAACCCCCCAATTTCTGCATCCCCCCTGCAATGAGACATGAGGCAGAATGAGTTTTTTCCTCTTTCCCACAGACATGATGCTGTCACACATCACATTATACTGGGTCCAGTTTTCAATTACATCTTCCATAGATACTTACCCCAAATCTGAATAGCAACATCGGCTTCATTTTTTGCCAGGTGGGAACTGAATGTCAATTTTTGACAGTAATATCTAAAAAATTCAGGGGATCCCTATCCTTCTTCTAAATCTTAATAAATCCACAGGAGAGTATCAGGCAGGGCACAGAGGAAATGTCTGATCAGGTCAGGAGCCTCCAGGAGCATCACATCAAATCTAGCTGTATAGTCCTCACCAGTGACCAGAGTTAATTTATCTATCAACAGCTCGGAGCTCTTTGAGAAATCACTTGGTGGCCTGCGTTTCATTCCCTGAAAACACATCTCCATCCCAGTGGAGTTATTAATGTCATTAACGATAACTGCAGCAGAGAGGTCCTCATTCAGCAAAACCCTTAAACCGAAATGTAATTTTGGTGAGGATACTGCCATGGAAATCCATGGCAAAAGCTACATCCCTGCCTGTTGTACGAGGCAGGGACTGGCCAAACTCTCTCCCTTCATCCCTCCCACCAGGAATAAAAAAAAAGGAATGTGGTCTAAACCCCAGGATCCTGAGACAGACCCCAGTATCACTGTCTATTCAGTCACCTTCTCACAGAATCACACAATCACAGAATCACAGAATCGTAAGGGTTGGAAGGGACCTCAGGAGATCATCTAGTCCAACCCCCCTGCTAAAGCAGGCTCACCTAGAGCATGCTACACAGGACTTCATCCAGGCGGGCTTTGAATATCTCCAGAGAAGGAGACTCCACAACCTCCCTGGGCAGCCTGTTCCAGTGCTCTGCCACCCTCAGAGTGAAGAAGTTCTTCCTCATATTCAACTGAAACCTCTCATGTTTCAGTTTGCATCCATTGCCCCTAGTTCTCAGAAGAGAAGAAAGAGAGGAGTAGCACAAGCACAGACGAAGCCCATCGCTTCATGCTCATTTGGGCCCTAATTCCATTGCATGGCTGCTCCTTCCCCACTAAGGGTGAAACAGTAGCACATAAAAACTATCACTTGACTTTAATGACCTTTTTCCCCATGTTTTCTCTCCCAGTTGCAACAGAAACATACGTTGTAAAATAGCTAAGTGTATATGTAATGTCAAACTCCGTGCCAATCAGTAAGCTGCCGTTTTACACATATTTCAAAGCCAAAACCTTGCTTGCCTTCGGTGCCATTGTGAAGCTGTGAGGCTGAACCTGTGAAGATGACAAGCAGGATTTGATCCTGTCACGTAAAGAAACCCATGAACAGCTGAAACAGCTTTTAAAGTGGTGACAGCCCCAGCTCTTCTGCTTCTGGGTCATTCAAAGCGATCCCTTCCTCACGCGATTTGCCTTCAAGTGCACTGCTTTGTTGTTTCTTTCCTCCTGGAAACTAAAGAGTGAATGAAAATCTTACTATTTGGGATGGCTTTAAAAAAAAATAACAATGGCAAATAAAGACATTTTAATTGCATGGGATTTCTGAATAAGGTTTCAAAGTGGGGGAAAAAAATAACTGTGTGCCTGGTACACAGAGAGCCCTTTCTCTTCCCCTTTGTGGCAGAGGAATCAATGGAATTCATATAAAAGAAGGAGGGGGGTGGGAAGAGAGATAGGAGATGCCTTGCTCGGTACTAGCAGGTCACAAGCCTCATGAGGCTGGAGCAGGGCTTGCAAGGAAGTTGCTGCTCCATGTGTACCTTTTTGTTCCTTGCCTTGGATTTGCTGGTCAGTGGCATGCTGCTTTGCCTGGCTCTCCATAGAGCTTGTAGCCTACAGGAATTTGGACAGAGTGGTACAGACATCGCCGACAGAGACTCTGATCACTGACTATCCCTTTAAATGCAGTCTCATGACTTAGTCTTTACTCCACTACCTATTAAAGAAGGAGACAAGACGTACATAGACAGCTTCCATTCAGGCACCCAGAAGGACACAGAAAGGCAAGACAATTTAACAGAGCTAACTGTGAGTAAATGCGAAGCATTAGAGGTGCTCTCTAGAGCAAAGGGCATGGAGAAAGCTTTGTAGGAAATCCTGAAGTGAAAGAAGGTGCAGTATGTTTTAAAATATATTTGCATACAATGTAAAAGGCGAAATTCTGTAAAGAAAGCTATTCTGTCATTTTAGTATTATTCCTTTAAATATGAATCTAAGTGTCTCTTAATATAATGTTGACCAATGCTTGATTTCCCATAAAAATCTGAAGCAGTGATTTTGTGCTGCAAGCACTGGAGCCTTTTGCAAATACAACCTTTTTTCAACTGTGATAAATTTCACGGAAGGAATACCTGGGAGAGAAATTTGAAGCCAGCTTTTTTCAAACTTGGATTGAAACCCCAGCCTGGAGATCCCAGTTAGATACCTCCACCTCATGAGGGGTGGCCTTCCTCCTGGGAGTGCTGGATGTGACCCCCTTTCTGCTGGGGACAGAAAGGAGCTGTGGGTGCTCAGCAGCACGGCGTCGGCATGACTGCACGACTGCCAACTTCTTAACTGAGGGGCTCTGTGTCTCCATGCACTGTAATGGCCAATCATCCTACATGGGCACAACATTCTGGAAAACTCGGTTCTTGTTAGTCAACAGATTCATCAGCATGTCCCTACATCTTTTTTTTTTATTATTACAACAGCTACCGGGTAGAGCTGGACAAGTATTTTAACAGTAAGCATTACTATTGCAAGTGATATCTTAACACTGAAGGAAAGGGAAAGTTCCTGTGTCAGCTCAGCCTATTGCATTTCTAAATATATCTGTATTATTAATTGCAGATATGATTACCTAGTGGAGAGCAAACCCAGCTCGCCTTCATGTTGCCCGTTTTCTTCTCTGCATTTGTCCTGTCTGCTTGCTGCTTAACCAAAGGAAACTGCATCTCCTATGATGAGCTGAAAGAGCTAAAGACAGAATTTGCCATCAATCTCTACCGGTGTGTATCTGAGGCAGAGAACAGAACCAATCTGGTTGTCTCTCCAGCAAGCGTGGCTGTTTCTTTGGAGCTGCTGCAGTTTGGAGCTGAAGGAAATACCTTTATGGAGCTGCAGGATGCCCTAGGATACAACATTCATGGTAATGTATTCCTTAAAAAAAATACTTCTTGTCATACATTTTGCAATAAATTCACAGCTTTACTAAGGAGACAGCAATTGCACACATCATACTAAACTTCTGTCTTCTGCCTCACTGCAAGATGTAGCTTAGGAGTGTTTTCTCCATCTTTGATAGCCAGGTATCAGCTGGACAAAGGAAACTCAAGGGAGTTTTTGATACGCGTATTGTTATTCCTCTTTTTTCTCGATCAGTGCTTACTCTTTTACTGCACTGAAATACAACTACATCTAGAAAAGCTACTTCCATGAGCAGCAGAATTGCTGTTCCCAGAGTTTCATCGTGTCCATTGTGTCCTGGCCTCCTGTGTCCTCTGCGAGGAGGTGCTAGGCAGAGGACAGTCATTTTCTCTCCTATCCCACTTATGTTCTCGCTCTTATACCATTCACAAATTTTACGAAACCTATAGAAATTGAATTATCTTTAAGACTTTACACCTTTTTCTAATGCTATTGCAACTGGCCAAAAAGAGGAAAAGTTATTTAGAAGGACACTGGCAGAGAGAGATATACCTTGACAGATGGATGGTGCTATTGCATCTTTCCCTGAAAGACGGCTAA
The DNA here is from genome assembly GCF_000687185.1 of Egretta garzetta. Classification (NCBI taxonomy): domain Eukaryota; kingdom Metazoa; phylum Chordata; class Aves; order Pelecaniformes; family Ardeidae; genus Egretta; species Egretta garzetta. Next base: position 250,311 of record NW_009260339.1, read on the forward strand.
AATAAAACTCACTGGGAATCTGGAAGGGATATGGAAAAGGCAGATGTCTTAAAATCTAGCATTAAATCAGCTGAATTTAAGGATGCTGTTTTCATTTTAGCTCTGGATTATCCTACCATCTCACATCACACGTCAAAAACTATTTTGCATTATGGGCACAATGTTTATGAAAAGCAGATGACTGCTGCATCTTCAAGATTTGCAGCTTACATACAAGACTTATGTATAGCGATGACACTGCTATTTCTCAGCATAAAATTTACTTTCAGCGTATGAAGACTAAAGATAAAACCTACAGCAATTTCACCCTCCCGTGCTGTAACCTGCCTTAGTCACCGTCACCGCTCTGTATAGCATTGATATTCCAAACCAACACAGCAGTGAGAGCTAACTCAGGCTGACGTATACAGATACACCTGCAGGTACTGACACACGGACAGGGCATCTGTATTACGAGCAGCTGATACAACGAAGTCTCGCCTATTAGGCTCCTGTTTCTGTAAATTCAGTAGGGTAATTTTACAACATTAATTCCTTCAAGGATTATACCTTGCTTGACACTTCTGGTCATCAGGGGCTCCGTTATTAAGAAAGAACCTTAAGAATAATATTGCATGGTGAAATTCAGGCACAGATCTCCACACAAAGAGAAGTTGTTAATGACCTGCTAGGTCTTTCGTGCTGCCTTACTTCTCACGTGGCACATCATATCAAGCAGACATTTTCTCTCCATTTTAGTTGTCTGAGGCACAAGCCACATGAACTTTGGCTTTCAGCAGTATGAAAGCATAAATGTGAAAATAAAGTAGGATGGGATCTATTGCTATTGGTTATAACAGCACATTTCCAGTGACAGAGAAAGAAACCACTTCCTCAAATGGTTTAAATCAAATAAGTAAATCAAATACTGAGATCAGATTTCCCACTAGATGAGTAAAACCAAATCGTGTATATATGCATATCTGGTAAAATTCCTTTCTTCCATTAGATGATTGCATTAATGTTTCTGTTGGTCTGTCTTAAAAAATAATGAAGGTTGTGGTTAAAACCTTACCAGGCTGAAAACAATGAAAACATTGATGGTTCAGTCACTATTCACAGAGAACCCGCTCCTACATGCACTTGTAATCTTCTTGTAATGTTTGGAAGATTTGTTCAGTTTTATTCTAGTACTAAGAAAAACAATGTATAAAGGGATGTCTCTCTAGATGGCACAGACAAAACCGGCATGCTTGAAGATGCTTTCTCCTTGCTGTTTTATTTTATCCATGGTAGAGCATTTTAAAGCAATTTTGAACTGTTTTCTGAGTAAGAATTCAGGACTTTGGTTAGCTATGCACTTTGATATGGCTGAAGTTAGAAGCTCAGGATACCACACCTCACATTAACATCTGCTTCCAATTTACCATCTTTGGTTTCTCACATCCTCCAGGGAGCTTGCCAAATGCTCCCGCACTAATGCGAAACACACGAGAAAAGCACTTTACACCTCAGGCCGTGTGAGTTTTCTTGACATCTGTTCAAGGAGTTCAATATTTTATACCTTAAAGACTAATAGATCTAAATTTTAATACCGAAATTCCCATAGGTGATTAGTCTTCCTGCAGGTTATTAAAGGAGCATTATTAAGTCAGAAAACACGCACTGGATTCTCAGGTGGTAGGAATCGATAGACGTGAAACTCTCCCTTTATCCCATCAAGAACCTGAACCAATGTAGTAAAAGTCTCCTGATGGCCTGGCTGGCAGCTAGAGGTTCACGGAGACCCAGCCCTCGACCCAGTGCTCAGCCTGGGGCAGGTCAGTCCAGGCAGGATGGGCTTCCCTGGTTAGCCACCCCACCCCGCCGATGTCCTGGGTCACAGCCCAGCCTGACTTTTCTCCAGCACTGCCTACATCCACAGGTGTCTGGAGAAACTGAGTGATTCCTCCCTTTGCCTAAGGTCTCCCTTGAGTCAGAACAAAGATTTCCAGCCAGCCCATAATGGCGAGCCCAGCCATGCCCATGGGGGTCAGATACCTGTGAGCTGCCCAGGGCACACCCAGGGTTTCAGGCCAAGGCAGATGAGCACCTGAGCCAAGTACAGCAACCTGGAGAAGCAAGGGGCACAATGCTGACACCCCCCGCCTCGGACATGGTGGTCAGCAATTTATATACAACAGTGAGCTGCTGAGATTTCACACAGAAATCAGGACACTTGATGGGGAAATCAGAAAGGTCCCAGTGGTCCTGCAGAGCCAAGAGGCACTGATGTCTTGCTGAAGAAGAGCAGTGCTCCGGACATTCTGCAGTCCTCATGGAATACTTATTTATAGAAGGAGGAACTTGCTGAAAACATCTTAAAGGCAAGTAACAATCTCAACAAGGCTTTTACTGGCTGGGCATAGGCAAGTCACCTCCAAAGCACAACAAGGGATATGGGAAAAGGGCTGAACCATGAACATGGGAAGTGAGGAGATTTGACACAGAGCCCACAAACATCGTTCAGACTGGGTGCAAGTCCCGGGCCTTGGGAGGTCACCTCGCCATGAACCATCCCATCACAAATCATTACAGCAAGCAAAATAAAGACAGCCAGAAATGGCTGCTACATCACCCTTCAGGGGAGCCTACTAGAAACTTTGTGATTTTAAAAACAAGATCCTCTAAGTTTGGAGGGCTTATGTTCCTGTTGGGCCCACACACCAACCCTGTACCCATCACAGAAGCCACCACCATGAGCTCCTCAGGAGCAGGAAACCAGGGCACTCTTCAACTTTTTTCATTAGTTACTGAATTTTTGAATGACACTGAGCTCGTAATTGCTACAAGCATTCTGGAAGACCAGAATAGAATTTAAAAGGATCCTGAAAAATCAGAGAAATGTGTGAAGTGAATAGGACATAATTCAATACGGACAAATGCAAATTTCTACATTTAGAAGGCATAATCAGCCTTTCAAAATGGGGAACAATGAGCCAAATAATAGTGTTTTTAGGAAAGGATCTGAGGGTTCTTAGGAATTAAAAAAAATAATATTGAATGGGAAATATAACTGTACTTCAAAAAAAAAAAAGCAGACACTCTTGTGAGCTGTATAAAAAGAACAGTATCTTTTAACATACATGAAGTAACCTATAGCTCTATTTAGCATTTCCAGGGCTCATCTGCAACAGTGGGCCAGTTTGGGGCACCATCCTTCAGTAAACAAAACAAGACATAAGGGCCAAGGGTAGCAGAGACAGACCTGGGACAGTGAGGGTGATGCCTTCCCTGGGGTGGAAGCTCTCCCTGGAAAGCTGCCTAGCAAAAAAGGACTCAGGGGTGCTGGTTGACATCCAGTTGAATGTGAGCCAGCAGTGTGCCCAGGTGGCCAAGAAGGCCAATGGCATCCTGGCTTGTATCAGGAATAGTGTGGCCAGCAGGACCAGGGAAATGATCGTGCCCCTGTACTCCGCACTGGTGAGGCCACAACTCTAATACTGTATTCAGTTTTGGGCCCCTCAGTACAAGAAGGACGTTGAGGTGCTGGAGTGTGTCCAGAGGAGAGCAACAAAGCTGGTGAGGGGTCTGGAGCACAAGTCTGATGAGGAGCAGCTGAGGGAACTGGGGTTGTTCAGCCTGGAGAAGAGGAGAAAAAATTCTTCACTGAAAGGGTTATTAAACATTGGAACAGGCTGCTCAGGGAAGTGGTTGAGTCCCCATCCTTGGAGGTATTTAAAAGACGGGCAGACGAGTTGCTTAGGGGCATGGTTTAGTGGTGGGATGGCAGGGTTAGGTTAACAGTTGGACTTGATGATCTTAAAGGTCTTTTCCAACCTAAACAATTCTATGGTTCTATGATAATGGCAGGAGAAGGAGACAGCAGTACTGCAACATCAGCAGCTCAGCCAGTCATAGCCAGAGGTGCTAGATCTCCCTAATGGGAACTTGGAGAGTGCCCTAGAAAATATAATGTACCTTATGAACGGTAAGAGCTGTGTTTGCATCGAGGTGTGAGCCTGATGCAAAATCAGCCACCTGACATATCTGCACTAGAGGGGTTTCTACAGTGACACGAAGAGTGCTTTCCTGTGCCCACTGCGTCACTGTCCTTGACTGCAGTGCTTGACAGTAACACCCGGTAAAGTCAAGAGTGCTTCAGTTGTTATAGTGCTTTAACCTTCAGAGGACACCAGTGTCAGCCCTGGAGTGGAGAGCTGGCAGCGCCCTGGTGCAGTCTCTGCTGTCCTTAGCCTCGACATGGTAATTGCATTTTTTTCCTCTCCCTTGCCTGGCAGATCAAAGTGTGCAGGATTTCTTGCACGCAGCATACGAAGGAGCAGCCGACTCCAGCCAAGGCACGGTGGTTCAGCTGGCATGTTCCTTCTTCGTGGATGCCGGCGTGCAGCTCTCGCCCCTCTTTGCCTCACGTGCTGGGCGCTGGGCAAACAGCAGCCTGCAGCAAACCAACTTCACTGACGCCAAGAGAACCACAGCCCAAATACAGGAATGGATCACCGGTAACCTTGGAGGTAACGTAACAGCCCATAAGAATGACTGCACATGGATAAAATGTAAAATAAGAGTAATGAAAGAAATTGCCTTTAAACAAGAAGGAAGTTTTTTGCCACACTCTGTGTTGTCCAACCCAAGGCTAAGAGCTAGAAAATCTAATTCTCATGCTGATGCTCATTTCTAATGTGAGGAAAGAGCTGGAATAGGTCTGAATCTGTGAGTATAAGTTTGCCGTATCAAGCTGGTAACCACTTGGCCTTGTTCCTCTAATTTTTAAAATGGCAATCCTTTGCAGTGTTTTCAGTTTTAATGAGGAACAGCCAAATTCCCCAGGGACTAAGTTCGCCGTGTTGAATGCTTCCATGCTGCGGTGGGGAAAGTGCAAGGGCTGTAAGCTGAGCAGTCAGACTCCAAGTTTAAAAAGTCAAAATGGGAAATAAAAAGAATTTACTTTCCACAGAAGCAAGAAAAGTAATGAAATTAAATTCTGTGTTAATGAAAAAATAATGGAAAAAGCAAGTCCTTAGAAGCAGCAGAGCAAACCAATCCCTGATTTGCCCCATCAACTTGAGTTACATGAGTGTTAATTTGGCCATCAACATGTGAGGCAATGTTAAACACACACATTAAAGCCACCATTGAAAAAAAGATTTCTATCCTTCTCAAATGAACTGTAATAAGTGATCCAGCTTCATGATAGAAAAGTATTGCTCTAGAAGCAGGTTCTAAAATGTGAGTTCATATTGTGGTGTTCACATGCATATTGATGAATTAAAAGTGGATCACACTTTCAAAAATCTTTGAGATACCCAAAGCAGCATCAGTTGAACTGACAAGCAAATGTGAGAAGGGGAGAATTAGGATACAAACTTCAGTTGACTTAATTACTTCATAAAGCAGTCTGTAATCATGAATCCATTTCATGAGGGATTTCTGGTGCTAATGATGAACCACTCCAAGATACCTGTGGGCACATTTAGGCCAGAAAACCAGTTAGGGCCAGGGCACAGTGCTGAGCGCTGGGCTGCTGTCATCCACACTGTTCAGGGAGTAGCATAGTCCTGGCTCAACTTTGGCCCTCAACACTGATCAACTCAAGCTTGGTTCTGAAGAGAGCATGGACCAACAGGTAACTATGAGGTCCGTGTATGGGTCAGGAGGGGAAGGCAGAGGGTTTAGCAGTGTCTTGCAAGTTGTGCCTCTTGCCCTTAGGGCTGGCGAGCAGTCCTGACTTGCTTTATTTACTCACACAGACCTGGGCCTGAGTGAGTAGGACGGTGTGTGGCC
>NW_009260339.1:256083-258134 GCF_000687185.1 Egretta garzetta
ATCCCTTGCAGATGGGGACGTGCACGACATGACGTTGGAGAGCGCTGGGTCGCCGCTCAGCCAGGTCTCCCTGGTGAGCACCATGTACTTCAAAAGCATGTGGCAAAAGAAGTTTTCCTTTATGGATACCCAGATGTTGCCTTTCACCACCGCAGAGGGCTCAACCCTGAAAGTGCCCACAATGCATCACACAGCCGAAGTTAACTACGGTAACTGTCCTTGATCCAGATTTGCTCTATTGTACAACATGGAATAGTTTTATTTATTTCGTTTCCACAGCTACTGCACAAAAATGTGTTATTTTCCCAGCTTGCAGAAGTCTCAGAAGAAATCCCATCAAATGAAGAGATTGTCTGGGTGACCAAATTGACGCCTTCTAATCCCAGAAAATCATGAAACAGATCCTGGGTTCAAAATGGTTCCTAAAATATCTACTGTCTATGCCCCATCCCTCACAGACCAACACCTCCCAGCACTTCATAAGAAACTTGTTGGCAGTAGCAAACAACCAAAAGGCACCAAGATAACATGCCAGGAGAAGGGAACAGGAGATGCTGAGGGTACTGCAGTGTACAAAGTACTTTGCAATAGCATGAAGCTTGTTAAATAAAGCTGCCTAGGAAGGGAGGACCAAAGGAAGCATATCTGACTCCATGACAGAGGGGCAGTTAAGACTAAAACAATATCAAGCCCCTACCAAATTGATTTGTGGGGTGGATAAGAAATTTTCTGCCCCCTCAGCGTAATCAGCTTGTCTCTTGAGTGTGTGAGCACCAGAGAGAGGACAGTATCTGCGGGAGTGCCAGCACTGCACACCCATCCCTTTGTCTCTGGCCACAGCCTTTCTCCAAGGATTTAGGATAAAACTGCAAATCTTCAGGGCCAAATTCTGCAACAAAGGGGAGAAAAATTTTTATGGCCTTTATAACCTATCAGTAAATGATCTCAGCATGGGCTTAAAACAGTATACATGTAGGTCAAACTTTTATTGGTATAATATATGAATACAATGTATGCTCCTTTCAAAGGCTTGGAGTATGTGGGTTGCTGATAAAAGGACTCATGTGTAGGCTTAATTTTCTACCACCAGGAATTCTACCATTTAGCTCTACAATCTCTTTCAAAATATAAAAAGCTCCTTTCCTTTCTATCCTATATTTCAGAACTGCACTTGGGTAAAAACCTTCCTAATTCCAAGTCTAAATTTTTTCAAGACCAATTTGTTTATCTTAACATTGTGCCAGCTTCATCCTTTAAGCTAAATAGTTTCTCTTCAGCTTTGATATTTACCCCCAAATGTATTTGCAAGTCATCAAGCTGCCTCTCAATTTCCTGTTAGCTAAGTTGAAGATGCCAGGCTCTTCCAAAGTAGTCAAAAAACAGATACTCCAATTCTCTACTAGTCCTTTTCTGCACTTTTCCAATTTAAATTAATCTTTCTTGAAAAAAAGTGACCAGGAATGTACAGAATACTTTTAATGAGGCCATATACGTGCTCGATAAAATGCTCTTAATATTTCTATGACTTGCTAAAAATACCCTGCGTAGTGCAGCGCAGAATCAGCTCAGGTTGACCCCACTTGGGCCTTCTTTCTTTCTCTGTTTTTTTCCAGCTGTTGAGTCCTAGGTGAATCAAAGGGAGGGAAATCTGCACAGGGACATACCTTCTTTGGTGGCTTTGAACCGTCACTTGATTACCACCACTCCAGCCATCATGGTAACCTCACTGTTTGTCTTTGATGGAATTCTTGAGCATTGGCAATACTTTGGAAAGTCACTGCTAACCTCTTTTCAACCTGGGAGCCTCTCTTTTAACTTAATTCATTGTACTTTTCCCTTCAAGTGGCTGCTCGCTGCCTCTGATTTCTTGCTCTAATTGCCATCACTTCTACCTGTAAACAGTGCCACAGTGAAATTATGTTTAATGTTTTACATAAAACTGGATGGCTGGATCTATGCCTTTTTAGCAAATGTGTTATCAAGTCAAAAAAGCTTATAGATTTGTTTGCTAGGGTCTACCTGATATTGTAATTTATCTCACTTCCTCTTTC
>NW_009260339.1:258161-318365 GCF_000687185.1 Egretta garzetta
CTTGATTATTCTTTTCTACAGAGTATGTTCTAAAACTTCTCAAAGACCTAAAATTTCCCAGATTATTTCTTTTTCTTTATAAATATACTCCTGTTTTCCAGTCATGGGAAACAACTGAATCTACAGTCTATTAAAAATCTTTGCTGATCCATTTGCAATTCCACATCCAAGCCCTTTTCATATTCTGGGGTGGTGATCATCCAGGCCCCAGATTAATATTTGTCTTTCTCAAGTAGTGTAAACTTTGTCTCTGGTGTTGTAATACCTTCTGTTCTTTCCCCTGAAAGGGTTGTCAAGCATTGGAACGGGCTGCCCAGGGAAGTGGTTGAGTCCCCATCCCTAGAGATATTTAAAAGACGGGTAGACAAAGTGCTTAGGGCCATGCTTTAGTGGTGGGATGGCAGGGTTAGGTTAACTGTTGGACTTGATCTTAAAGGTCCTTTCCAGCCTAAACAATTCTATGATTCCTCATTTCCATTAGGAACCTCACCATTATCCTTTGCAATATGATCAGAATATTTCTTTCCCATCATATCCAGCAAATAATTGGGAGGAATCTAAAAAACAAATCAATTCACAGTGTTCAGCAGCACCATTCTTTCTTCCTTTTTCTCTTGATTATATGGCTAAAACATTTTCCTTCTTTGTGCAACAGTCACATCAAGCAGGCAGTTGGCAGCTTGCTATTTCTATGCCTTTTTATCTCTGAACTATAATCCATCTGGCTAAGGAGCCACTTTTTCTGCTCTCTGCAAGTTTGTTCTTACTGTTGAGTCTTTGTGGTGCTGCTTCTTCCAGGACATCCATGGTGTGTCCACCACGCTTCTTCATCCTGCTGGGACTGCCCGCTCCCGAGTGCATTCACACCTCTGACTTGGAGCTCTCCCATCCTCTTTACATTTAAATCCTTATAAGTTAATTGACTTTACTGAGGAGTCCAGAGTTTCCCTTTCCAAAACCCTACACCTCATCATCCTTGTTGTCCGGCAACATAAACTACTATGTCAACTCATATTTCAGCCCTAGGTGATTTTGTATCACCAGCTCTCTGCAGGGGCTTTGCTACTCGTGGTATCTGGAGTAGCCTCATCCTTCATTGCTTTGCGAGCTATTCAGGTAAACAGGTTTCTTACAAGTAAGACACACCTGTTAGCTCAGGAAAGGAGCTTTTCTCTGAATTTTCTCTTTTAGTAGAGTGAGAGAAAGAAATGAGAGGTCTAAAATTACGGAAGGAAGGCAGGGGCCTGCCCATGCTTATAGAAGTGGAGATCTCCGGTAAAGACCGGTGACCAGAAATTCAGCAGCTGAGCTGTAGACTGACCATATATTTGCTCCTGAGCCCTTATGAACTTCTTGTGAAATCATTAGTTGTGCTTGTCTGACCATTGGCCTAAGCCCAAGAACTCCATCCTATCATCCCTAAGTAGGTAGCTGGAGCATTAAATATTTGCACAGAAAAGGAAATTTAGCTGGCACACTGAGATTACCATTTCATCCAGCCTGAAATGCGTGAGCTCCCTGCAGCTGGAGAGACTTTTGAGGAAAGTCAAAATGAAAAGGATTGTTTAAAATCTGCTGATTGTCAGATTTGATAGAGCCAATCCAGTCTCTATCACTAGAAATGCTAGCAACATTTCTAGCAAATCAGTTTGAAATTAATACAAAAGACTGGTTCAGTACAACAAAACAGAGGCATGAGAGAACTTCCCTTCACTATTAAATGATAGCAGCTGTCTCCCATCAGGGTCCAAAACACAGAGCGAGAAAGATTAGCTGTGGCCTGTTACCGATCACAGCATTTACAACATTGTTTATCCTTTTAACATGGCCACACAGAACAAATAGGCCTGGGGATAATTAGCACTGCTCTAAGAAAATATCAACATTGCTGTTTACACATGGCTTTTAAACACTGCAGCTATTTTACATATTCATTTTTCCAAGCAATTTGTTAACTGTATTTGAATACAGATTTAGCATATATATAATCCTTATGGGATGCTCAAAATCAGTTCAAGTAAGGAACTCTAAGTGTTCTGACTCAAGAATCTCGCATCTTTGATTTTCTTTCTAATTAACGAATAGGGACCGCGTAACCTTTGTGCAGAATGTGCTGACTTCAAAATACCAGCATGCCCACAAATTAAACCACTCATGACCAGTGCACCACAAACGTAAATCTTTCCTGCTTGCAACGCTACAAACCAGAAGGTCTTTTCTCAGCAAAGTGATCTGCGTGCCGGGAGGTGGTTTTACCAGCGCAACTCCCTTTCCGCATTGGGTTGCAGGATGGCTAATCCAAGATCCTAAAACTTAAATCTAGCAGAATAATCAACACTTAATGAATCCTATCTAACCCAGATCTGCAAACTAACAATTGGTGTACACTACATACTTGAGACATCCTATTGCTACTTATTTATTGGCAAATATTTAGGTATTATGAACATGAGCTACCTGTATTCTGTTATTTACAACCCCTGACTCAGTAAGTGTGAGTATCCACCCTTGAAGATACAACTACTACGGCTGGGTGAGGAGGGAGTATTTTGGATGGCCTGCAGCAATGGCAAGGCTAAGTCATTTGCCTGCAACTTGTATTTAACTCCTGGCCTGCTGACTATTGCTGAGTGTTCCTGAAATGTTGTTTATTTGGATTCACAGATGAAAAAATAACAAAGTAAAATCGTGATAATTGAATCTGTTCTACTGCATAACCCAGTCCGTTAGAAACACCTGGACTAATTGTTCATTGAAATATGGAATTAAAATGGTACTTTTAAACAGCTGTTACAAATTGTTGCATAACCAATTACAAGTCCAGAAGCCCACCAGCTTTTACTTTTGAGACTAGTTTTTATACCCTTCATCTGATTTTGTTATGTTTTAGGCCTAGATTTTCAAAAATAAGAAATTTGGTGCTTAAATAAGCATAAGCCTAACTGCTTTATTGTTTAATGCAACTACTTATTTCTTGAAATAAAGTTAAAACCGATTTTTAAAGGTAGCAAAGACAGAAACATGAGGCAAAGTAGGTTTCAGTTAATTAAACAGGACACTTCATTTTGTTTTGTAACTTCTATCAGTAGTGATTTTTTAGTGAAATATACTAGAAAATTGTAAGTTTATTCAAAGAACAATCATTGCAGGAATGGTCACCATAAAGGTACTGTCATTGCCTCGGTAATGTTTTTTAAACTCTGCGCAAGGAGGACAGCTACTATATGAGAAAGTGATAAAACATCCATGCTCTGTTGAGACAGTGCTTCACCTACTGTAACTGTAATTGGCATTTTTCTGCCAAGTTATATCTATCTATCTGTCTATCTACCTATCTATCTATCTCGCACAATCAGTTCTGTTCAGGTGAGCCACTGTTGTGAGTTAAGAGCAACCCAAGTTGGCAGCAAGAGCCCAGGAGGTAGAGACAACCCCTTACATCCCATCCCTGCTCTTCTGAACCGTCTGATGATGCAGGCTTGGATTGTGGATTTGGGGTTTTTTTCCCCACATGAGTGATGAAATAAGATCTGTGTTTGCCCCCCTACAGGCCAATTCCAGACTGCAGCTCTGGAGGCTTTCAGCGTGGTCGAGTTACCCTACCTGGGGGAGAAACTCAGCATGTTCTTCGTGCTTCCCAGCCACAAAAGAACATCTTTGTCCCAGATTGAGTCTCACCTTTCTGCCAAGACCATAGCCCTCTGGGCCAACAGCTTAAAGAGAATGAAGATGGACATTTTTCTACCTAGGTAAGCAATATAATACTGCAAGATGGCTTCACTACTTCGGTTGTTAGAATTCTGTGTGATAGTGCTGACACGAGCAATATGCGAGACAAAAATCAAATGAGATACTTCCAGTACTATTATTTATCACATGAACAGAAGAGCTCTAACCCTTTCTTAAGCCATGAAGAGGTGAGCTGGGAATACCAAAACTTTCTGGTATGCTCTGTACTGTTTTAAAAACGAAGTATTTCAGTTGATCCTACAGCTTCTCCTTGAAATTTGTTTAGGGTATAAAAATCATTTAAAGATCTAAAAAGAGAGAAATGTTCCTGGCCCTTTCCCATACTCCACTTTTCTCTTTGCTTAAGGAAGAGTAAATCTATAACCCTTTAAAAAATGCAATAGCTTATTTTTACAACTTGCCAGCATACTACAAAGGTACTCTACAAAGAACTTGGGACCCCCCACCAGTCATGCCCATCTTTCTGTGCACAAAGCAAGTTTCAGCCATCCATTTTCCACATTAGTCATTTGCCATTGCTAGCAAATGCACACATCCTGGAGGTATTTTCTATCGTCTATTCAAATAAAATTGCATAGCAGGAGGAATCAGGTGCAGGAGGGCCCTTTGTGGCTGTACATATTGTATGGATAGGCATGAAAGGGCTTCATTATGCATCTCTTATGATACCTTCCCCACCTTAACAAAGTGCTGGAAAACAATTTTACATTAATATTCTTTTTCTCCAAGCTAATCTTTTGCAAAGGGCCCTTTGCTACAGCCAAAGAGATTGTTAAAAAGAGGACACAGGGAAATGCAGAGTTCGTTTGTCAAGAAGACTGAGAGATGGTCTGATTGCAATAGGTGGAGACAAGTCCTTCTGTTAATATCTTCAGGTGAAGATGAGTTGCTTTTCTGCAAAGCACACTTAATCAAATGGAAGGCATTGGGCTCAGACAGAAATAGATGGATGAAATGCAAAGGCTTGAAATAAATTGCATCTGTTCCATCTTTTAGCTCTATGAAATTACGAATCCCACATTTAAACAAAATCTATCATATTAATTTCAGGTTCAGTATTCAAAGCCTGTTTGACCTAAAGACAGTTTTTTCTGCCTTGGGAATTAGAGACGCATTTGATCCCATCACTGCTAATTTTAAAGGTATTTCAGGTAAGAGGCTTGACTGAATAAAAAATTATCACCTACCCAATAGTTGTAGACTCTTACATTTGAATGATTCAGTAGACCCAGGCCTTCTGAATTGATTATACTTCTCCCTCTGTGAAACTCTAAAATACAATTCACACTCAACTGTTCTACTTTATTATTGGCAATTGTATTTTGAGCTGTTGTTTTGTAGGAAAGAGGAATGGGAAAGGGACAGGGTTGGTTTTGGTCTTGCTTTTTTTTTTTTTTCTCCCCCCCTTCTTTCTTTCTTTGAGATTAAGTCTGTGAAGACAGCCTAGGCCTGGAAAATGGTTATTTATTCAGAAATTTAGGATACTTTAGTAAAAGTTGCATTAGTCACTTAACAGTAAAGGATGCTGGTCCAACAATTTGGTATTCCAAGTCCTGACACTGCAAACGGTATTGGCATATGCCTGTGCTATGTTGTCTTGCTAATCCACCATACTAATGTTATGATTGTAAACTGTCTTGGTTTTAGAAGTCTGAAATTATCCCGCTACCTGGAAAATATTTATTCCTATTTAATATGAAGTACTAAAATAACCCAAATTATCTATTTCTTTCATATTTTTTTACTACTTTCAGCAACACAAATTATTTCAGCTTAGGCATTTCTGCTCATAGCAAAGACTCAGAGTGGTGGCTGCTCCTAGACACGCAGAGGGCTCATGCAATTCTTGTAAATAAATGGAGGCATGACAACAAGAAATTCCTCCAATTTAGACAAACCTGCTTTTACAGAAAAGTTGCTTTTCTGGGACGAACCTCAAAAGGCACATTACTTATGGGTGTTTTATACCCCTTTTGAAATTGAGCACAGCATTTTTTAATTGCACTACATACCTCGGACTGCAAAGAGATGCACATTAAAAATAATTTCTTACTGCTCACTTATGTGTTAAAGCCTGCCGCTTTGTTTATTGCAAACAAATGTTAATATAGTGATAAAGTACACAAGAATACATTTTATAAAGTTAACAGCTATTTAAATAAGAGAAATACTTTGAGGAAATTAACTCCACCATAAACAATCTCATTTAGCAGCTTCTTTCCTATGCAACTTAGTGGCTTTCTGCTTCCCATCATACAGGGCAAGGCTTATAGAAGTATTTGATCCTGCTGGTGGTAGGGTTATGGATTAAAGGATATGTTGAGGCCCTTCACAATTCTACTTTTGCACTACTCAGTTACGCATTGTAATAGTAGGGTTATAGCTATGATGGTCTAAGAGTTATGTGAGGCAGAGTTTATAAGGAAGCTTTGTCTTTTATTTAATCAATAGATACAGTTGGAAAAAGAACAGGTACGTTTGCAGTTCTTCCTCCATATGAAGCAGAAGCCGTAATCTTCAGAATATTTATTCTCGATCACATTTAGCAAACAAATGTGTTACCTTATTTCAGACCTGGAATAGCTTCTTTATGCCCGAAAGCTTCTATTTTTTTTTTCCCCAAAAATACATTAGATTTATCTAATTAAAAAAAATTCTGCCTTGTTCCAGTTTTTTCTTGCTTGTTTCCACCCCAGATTTTTGACTGGTCAAAATTCAGATAGAAACAGATAAAATGCTCTTTTAGTATTTCCCTGTTTTCACCTGTATGTCAGACTCAATCCTCATATTCAGACAAGAAAGAAAAAAAACTCACAACCTTCCCTGCTTTTTTCCCCTCTGCAGTCAGCTGGGGAGAAGCGGACTTGTAACACTCTCCCTGGCATCCTTCTGAAATTAATTTTTTTTCCAAGCTCCATTTTATGTCACACTCCCATCACTTCTTCCTGAAGAGAGGTTTTTCTCCAGTTTCCCTTCCAAGAGTTCCTCAATGCAGTATTCATTCACTGTCCCTGCTGTGTTAATTAGTTTCTACTCCCATCATGTAACCTTGCTTTCCACCACAACCTGGAAGACCTCTCAAACTAGTAGTTCTCATTCAGCATTCAGTCCACTGTGGTCCATATAGTGGGAAAACAGTCATAAAGGTGAAAGAACAGGTAAACACGGGTAGAAATGAGGGAGAAGGTATTCACAAGGGTGACTTAAGGCTCCCTGAAAAGTCCCTCTATAGTCAAAGAGGCAATCAGACGTGCACATTCCTACTCATACTGGCAAGGAACCTGCCTCCCTCCATCAGCCATGCAGAGACCTGAAACAGGCTGTCTTCCCTAAAGTAACCTAATGTCACCTTCCTCGTGTGTTATCTCACTTTAAAGATGTTCCTATATTGTGTCAAAGCAATGCTCTTCTGTAGTCTGAGCCTGACTCCCGCCACTGGACATCAGTGGAAACGGGCCAGATTGCAGCTGGGTCCATCAGCAGAAACGTGAGGACATCTCACAGCTCTTTCCAGGTTTACACTGATCCAAACACAGACAGAATCTTGTCATCCCCCTTCCCCAGATTAGAAAGCAGATCTGAATTACGAGAAGTCAATAGCACAAATGCCTTCAAGCAGAAAAATATTCCAACTTTGCATTCATGGTACTGATTCTTTCCTAAGAACTTCACTGCTTGTCCGAAAGCAGGACCACGTTTCACGTAGAAGTCAGAGGCACCTGGGCCCTCGAGCAAGCTGCACTCTGACAAAGGACATGTTCAAGACAGACATGAGCGTTTTAGCTTGCTCTCCAAGCTGCCTGCACATGAGGTCATGCTGGTCCGAAAGCCAGGCAGTCACACTATCTCACCTACCTGCTAAGCTAAAAAGTCCTTAATATCAAGCTAGCTTAGATGTTCAGACTGTCTATGCTCATCCATATTAAGCCCATGCATGAAAAATCAGGAACTGAGTCAAAATTAGAACTGAGGATCTTCTAACCTTGCGGCCAAAGACATAAAAAGCAATTGAAAGGCAGGTTTATACTGTACTGTGTCATTCCAAACATGATGTGGGGAGGAAGGAACCAATGGAAGGAATTTGCAACAGACGAAAAGCTGATGAGTGACATGTATTGTATTCACTATCCTGCCATTAAATTAGTTGCCCAGGTGAAATATTTAACAGTTATGTCATCCTTAGATTCTGCAGAAAAAAGGTAAAAGCGTTCTGAATTAAGAAAACAATGTTCTCAATGGAATTCAGAAAACAACTATTAATACTAATTTCTGGATTTTTTGGTTGGTTTGTTTTGGGTTTTTTTTGCAGAGGAAGGTAGTCTTTATATTTCAGAAGCTATTCACAAAGCAGAGATTGAAGTAACAGAAGATGGTACAAAGGCATCAGGAGCTACAGGTAAATCAAATATACAAACTTTAGTTTTCACTGCTGAAGAGTATCACTACAGAAACAACTAACAGTCTTTTATTTAAAAAAAAAAAAAAAGCATGGTAGCATTTAAATGTATGCCTAACCTAAATTTAAACTTTTATATTTAACACACTTCAATTTTACCTCTGTAATTGTTCATAAGAACTCTTAAAAACTCTTCCCTTTCCATGTTCAATCCTAGACTAACATATAAAGAGTCACATGAAAACCAGCTTTACCAGTCCAGGGAAAGTCCAGTTTAAGAAAATAAACCACTTCTTTTTCTGTTGGTCAAATCTGTTTGCTCAGATCATAAAAGCAAAGACTGAAAAAAGGTTACCAATGTTTTGTCCACACTTCCTGAACCGTGATGGGGTTTGTTTTTTGAAGATGATCTCTTTAGTGGGATTGAAGGTCATGATAGGAAAGTTTTGTCTTCATGAAGAAGACGACAGGCTTGTTTCTTATGTACTTTGAGGTGTGACCTTCATGTGCAGTAGTTCCTGCTAACAGATCATTTCCAAGTGAGCAGCTGGGCCTGGCTGAGTGGGGAGATTCAGAGTAAAATCTCAGCTATGGACTACAGAGACAACAGACGACCTTTGTAAGCTGAATGATATCTCCATAGAAATCCTCCATCACCACTTACATAAAACAGGGGAATTAAAACTACTGAGCTGTGCAATCCCCGTTTTTCTTTTTATTTCTATTACATGAGCTTTATCAAAGCAAGCTCGTGCTTTTTTGTTTCTCTTTTGGAAGCCCCAAATGCTCTGGAGATGCTACAAGTCAGCGTGAAAGGCAGCAGCACTCCCAGACCCCCGCAAGGATTACATAGGCGTTCCTGCCCCTTGCTTCTGCCCAGGAGCTGAACGTGTCCTCAAGCCGTTCAAACATCAGCACAGCAGAAGGGTGATCATTAACCACATCTCGCCTTGCTGCTCCCCTGGGCTGTGCTGACTGTAGACGTGCTCCACGCACACATTGCAAACACTGGTGGTCCTTGACTGTAGGCCAGGGCAAGGGTCTCTCCCATTTCTCCTGCTTGCCCTCCTTTCTTTCAGAAGGAAATTCAAGAGGCGTGTACGGAGAGCGCCGCACTGCTCTGTGAAGCACACTGCAGGTGTCCCACGGTCACGAAGCTAACAGGAACCTGAGCACACCTGCTTTGGTGTAATATTCTTCTAGGAACCACTCTGAATAAGACACACGCTGTACATACATGGGTGTATAGTGAAATTTTGACGTAACTAAGTTAGCCTTTCTGCAGAGCTATACAGTTTTAAATTTTATGACAATTTTCATCTCTACTGGGCCATTAACATTTTTAGTAATTTTCCTGGTAATTCCCATACAAAATAAAAGCTTTTAGGTGGCTTCAACTACATACCAAAGACCAAGGGTAACAGCAATCAGACATCAGACCTTTATATCCCATTGAAACCAATGCCAAAAATTCCCTTAATCCAGTCAGACCAAGCTAAGAAGCTGATTTTAAAAGGTGTAATTATGTTTATTGTTTACTTTAAAAGCTCTGGATCTAGTCACACAGTGGCTTGAAAGCTAAAGTAGGCACTTTTTTTAGGAGCACTGAAATAGTGCCACTCAAACTAGTTTCACTGAATCCTACTTGAATTTTCAATTGAATTCCATTGTTCTAACTGCTCATTAAAAAATAATCCAAATCTGGGGCATTTAGTATTGTGGGGGTTTTTGACAATGAATTTTTAACACTATATAGCTACAAGGAAGAATTTATTTAAACAAGATGTATTTTAGTAATAGCTGAGCCTTCATAATTCTTAAGGACTCTTTTATTTAATCTAATATTTAACCCACAACCAGAAGGGGGAAGGACAGTCATAAATGGAGACTGAAAATACTTAGGTTTTGTTGAGAACTTTGACAGAGAAATCCCAGGATGACGCAGGTATTTCTCTGCTGCTTGTCTCCCAGTTAGAAAAGGGACTACATTTGTGCCTTACCTTTTTTACCAGAACAGCGTGGCTAGGAATTGGCTAACAGGTTACGCTGTAGCATGGTATGACTTCAGTGGAGTTAGGGCTATGATAACAACCAAAATTACATTACCTTTGAAATCCAAAGCCAGACAGACTCACTTTGGCAACGAAACACACAACAAATCACCAGCACGCAGTCTCAAAACACTTAGCTTGTTCATTCACCCAGACTGATTTCACTGTTGGATAAAATTCTTGGTTTATTCCTAAAGCAGGGGAGCAACTCAAAGCTCCAGGTACTAAACATCAGAGCTTGAAGGCACTGTACAGAAGATGGAAAGAAAATGGACATGCTTTACTAATGCTTTCTTCATTGCGTTACAGCGATGGTATTACTGAAAAGATCTCGAACACCTATTTTCAAAGCAGACCGACCTTTCGCATTTTTCCTGAGAGAAGCTAATACAGGTATGGATGCTGTGTTTCAGTAGCAGAATCCTTCACAAGTAGAACTGAAAGCAATAACAAGTTCTTGGTAAATAGTGTGCCATTCTTCAAGCCAGGAAATTCCAACAACCATGGAAACAGAGGGTTTAGGGGGTCTAAAGCATAAAGAATACAGGGTAATTGCTTTTAAGAGAACGTGTGATAGTCATAGAAGTCAGGGAAGCCAGATTATCCTTTTCTTTGTATATGTAGCGTGTGCTCAGAAAGATTTCTACCATAATTATAGGCACTAGAAAGATCTTGCAGTTCTTAAATGCCCCAAGATTAGGGACCAACCTCCACGAGGCGATTCAAATTACAAATGGGCTGGGTCTGCTGGATTTATATCTGAAGAAGTTAAAATAGAAAGCTTTCCCTATAAATGAAACTTAGTCACACCTACACAGATGGCACAGAGCAAATGGACTTCTGCCTGTAGGTACACCAGGACTCCAGGGCCTGAAACTCCCATTACCAATTCCCACCTCAGCTGCTTCTAGGGCGATAGCTCAGAAATTCTCAAGACCAACAATCTTTTGCCCAGCTACAGCTCAGTGTATGCAGAAGCAAGCTTACCTTCCCTTGTATCTTGAATATCAACACCTTCGAGAAGACTGTTTTACACAACTGGACTCTTCACTACTTTAGTATCCTCACAAGATGTCCAGGTTATCAAAACCCATGGATATTCACTGTCTGTAATCAGGTAACTGAGCTCTGGAAAAAGCCGAAACTTGTATCTTTCACTTTTGCAAGGAACTGCCAAAAACCAGAGGTTTCTTTTGCAAATGATAACTCTTTTTCTTGCGAATGAACTCCCCCAGCCCCCAAAACAAACCAACAAAACTGCAGAGCACGTCGGAAAGAGGGAAGCATCACAGTGCTCCTTTGGCTTCAATATTAGACTACACATCTCATTTCAAATGACCAATCACGCAAGATACTCCAGAATCTCTGCCAAAGGGAGAACACCACGTAGCTCGTCAGCAGTAATAAAAAAGAATTGCATTATGTACCATTTAGCAGGTGTTTGCTCCTCCAGAGCATCAGGCCATCTCCAACAACTCTTACCATTCTTTGCAATGCAGTAACTTTGCACCTTCAGTAGTTTCCTAAATATCCTTCAGACCACCAAGCTTCTCTCCTAACTGGGGTCACATCCGTTTAGATTTCAAGGGAACATATCGCCATTTAGAGAGTTCACTAAAACACCGGGGCCTGGCAAGAAGACCAAAGAGAATCATTTTCCTTATCTGCTTCCAAGCAACACACTCTTAGTTCTCTTAGTGAGTACCCGCACACGTAACACGTAGCATTTTGACAAAAATGCAAACACATCTTTTTAAAGAAAAAAGCACAACCTTGGTAGGGGCTTTGTTCTAAATGTGCTTTGGCAATCATTACCATTCAGTCAATAAAAGTATTTTTACTCGGTAAGTGCAGAATTTAAAAAAAAAAAAAAAGGCACCAAAAGCTGATGATGAAACCCATGCCACAGACTCTTCAGGATTAAGAACAAACGGATTTCATTGAATGAAATTGCTCAGTTTACAGTATATGATAAATTATATAAATAGGAAGGAAATCAGATTGTAAAACAGGATTTTTATATGAAGCATGGCAAAATATATACCTTTCAACCGACTCAAAATCAGATGTTTCTGTAATTTAAGCTTTTTAATGCAAAAAGTGAAAACTGTGAAAACATTCAGTCATTTTGTTTGTTCAGACTTAGCGACTGAAGTTGTTCAGGTGTGAGGAGGGGAAAAAGTAAACAAGGTCTGCTTTTAGTACATTTTATTAATCTAATTGGAGGTACTTAAAACTTGCTATCCCCATAAAGTCACTATGAATCTTTATGTAGACCAAAAGTCTTCATTGCATCAGTCTTCTTATAATAGCAGAAATATACTTTCCAAGACTTAAAATCGTATAGTTCTATCTGAAATAATTGAAAGCTTGGGGTTTTTTAATCTGAATTTCAGGTTTGAACACATTCCCTTTGAAGGACAGGCAAGGTAACAGCAATACAAACAACTGAACCACAAATTAAACGAATCTGAGGCAGTGATTTCATTCGAGGGGTTGTAATAACCTCTTCTGTAACTACAATAGCAAACAAAAGGAATTCATTTAGGCTCTGTTTTGCTCAGTTCAAAAGTGATTCTTTAGCCAATGGTTTTGGCAAGTTTCAGGTTTTGGCAAGTTTCAGGTTTTGGCAAGTTTCAGGTTTTGGCAAGTTTCAGGTTTTGGCAAGTTTCAGGTTTTGGCAAGTTTCAGGTTTTGGCAAGTTTCAGGTTTTGGCAAGTTTCAGGTTTTGGGCAGTTTCAGGTTTTGGCAAGTTTCAGGTTTTGGCAAGTTTCAGGTTTTGGCAAGTTTCAGGTTTTGGCAAGTTTCAGGTTTTGGCAAGTTTCAGGTTTTGGCAAGTTTCAGGTTTTGGCAAGTTTCAGGTTTTACAAAAGGAATTCATTTAGGCTCTGTTTTGCTCAGTTCAAAAGTGATTCTTTAGCCAATGGTTTTGGCAAGTTTCAGGTTTTGGCAAGTTTCAGGTTTTGGCAAGTTTCAGGTTTTGGCAAGTTTCAGGTTTGGGTTACCAATCCAAAGCCTTTTTGGTTTAATACAGAAATGTTCGAATTATTCTCAGGCAAGCATGCAATTGCAGTTGATTTTTCCATTCAAGCAACAACTGATCACAGATCTGCTAGTTCTGTGCTTAATTTATGTATTTAAACTGTACTACACCTTGAAAATGTGGTCCCAAACTGGAATAACATTTTTTTCATTTACAGGTTCAGTGCTCTTTATAGGAAGAGTTACAAATCCTTCATAATAAACACTAGACAAACACACTGTCCTCCGTTCGTCCTATGAGCTTTCCTTCAATGAAATTAAAGGCTGCATTTTATGTATTTATTAAAACACTGTTTTAAACAATATCACATTTGCAAGAGTAAGGGTGAGCAATTTCTCCACTACCTTATTCCTTTGTACACGCTGCTGGAAACTTACAGCTATCTAGGAATCATTAGCACCACAACTACAGCAAAGATAGTAAGCATATAACCATTTGAGGGAAAACTGAACAGATTTTGCCACCTAAACGTTTAAGAATATGGGCCAACAGCTTCCGCTTAACTTCATCATGGCTCAAGGCAGCTTGACTGTTGCTGAGTATGTAGGTCACCTGAAAGAAAGCATCCCACCACAAGAAAACTTTGTTATGTATGTTATTTTTCAAGCACAACTTTATTACCCTGTCCTGAAGTCAAAAACTTAAGAACAAAATTGAAGTTCAGTCTGGCCCTCGACTTAGATATAATCCAGCTCAGATAGTAAGGTAACAAGCAAGCAGCAAAATGCTGTGAAAAGGAAATTAAGTTGAGAGGCTGTTTCAAAACTGACAGAACAGGTAGGAAGCAGAAATACCCACTCAATCAGTGACCAAACAAATATTGCCAAAATAGGTAGCCGTACTACCTTTAGTACCTTTTATTTTACTTTTTTTTTTTTAAATGAACACAGCATAGAATGGACATTTCTGAAGAACACTGAATGAGGCTAAAAGCATCTAGAAAAATGCTTTTTTCAGCATCCTGACAAAAGCTGGGATACAGTGAGTGTTTTAGTACAAGATTCAGCAACTCATGGCACAAGCATCAGAAACACAGGCCCATAAAGATTTTGGGTGAAGACTGCAAACTGCTGACACCTAGGAAAAGCATCAGATGGGAGCTGCTCCGCTGAATCAAACCAAGCTTTCCAGAAAATAGCAGCACGTAGCACACATGAAGGACATGGCGAATAAAGCACTCGGTGATATTTTGTGTCCAAGCAGCAGCACCTTCTGGCTGTTCCCACAATTTGTAAACATATAAAACCTACCGACACAGAAAAACTCTGTGCAGCATTCCTCAGGGCTACTGACCCCTGCTTTACCTCATTGTATCCCCATAAAACCGTGGGTATTGTCGTTGCTGTGGATGTGCATACAGTACATCAGTTTGTCGCGCTAGTCACCAAATAGTGAAGCACAAAGTACGCAAGGCCACAGGGTATCACCCTACCGTAGTTGTGAATCAGCATTAGCTTCCTTTCACTCGTTCTCCGATTAAGAACAGAATATCCGGCGATACAAAAGCACTCTTCGTTCTTTAACACCGATACTACAACATGGAAGCTCCGGAAAGGGAAGGCAAAATGAACCATTCCAATAAAAACTGTACTCAATCCTACACAAAGATTAAAATAGAGTTTTTATTGATGGAATAACAAAAGTGCTTTTCTTAAATATTTTTCAAAATACATTTATACAACTTACAATAATATATCCAAAATAACTGTATATACAAAACATTACCTTGTTTAATGTATGTGCTTTTTTCTTTTGAAAATTACAAAGCAACTTTTTGGCAAAGTTCAACCTTAGGAGGTGATAGTTTTGAAGGTTGGATTAAGAAAAATAGAACCTGAGGGAAAGTGACACTTAAGTCCATGACAAGCAAGAAGTTCTCCATTTAGTTAAATAAAAATGTTTTTGTGATATTTTTCACATTACAAAAATAACAGAAGTGAAGAAAAAAAAAAAGATGATGGATACTTTACTCATCATTTTATAGAGCAGCTTCTTATTCTTTCAGGTATAGGAACTTGAGATAAGAGTGCATGTCAAAAATGAATGCAAGTAAGGACAGCAGCGCCCTGCTGCGGCTTTCTCTTCTGTGCAGTGTTTCTTAGCTGCTGTTGATATGGTTGACCTGATTCGATCTGCGATGGATTTCTTCCAGAAAACTCTCAAGCTGTTCTATCAGCATTCGCTTTTTAAACCTGAATTTAAGAGAAAGCATAATAATGGATGCACACATTAATACATGAAACGTTCACAAAACTTTTACTGAACCCTGGAAACTTCAGTTATTATTTTAGGTCCAGTGCATGGTGAGGTTATAGATACCTCAGGTATATACACTGTCTTCTGAAGTTCTGGCAAACTACTAACTTGCTTTTCCATTTAATGAGAGAATACAGAACTACACCTACTGCAGTCGGTTCTAGCACATTGCTGAACACCACTCAGCCCTCAGAAAGCCAGGAAAAAAGAGAGTTGTTTGCTGCAAATGTAAATTTCTGAAGTACAGAAATAAAGTGTATGCCAGAAAATCTATAATCCTAAAGCTGGCAACAGCTTTTAGGGATTATTTGCATGCCTTCATGGTGCATTCGTAAAAGTTAAGTGAAGTTGGTACTGGTGAAGGAATAGCGTTACACAGTGCAGAGCAGATTTCCTGACAAGAAAATACAAATTAAAAGTTTGAGAAAGAAATTAAAGAAAATACAGATGTAATCCATACCTGGAGTCTCTGCAGTTCTATCCCGTATAGCTTACATAAATCTGAACAGCAGACCATTTTGTCACCTTTGCTTACAGCCCTGTCTCGGTGCACACAGCTCCTTGCTGTTTCCAGCTAGCCCTCCCCCCATGACATTTCTGCATCTGAGCAGCCACTTCTGACTGATGCTTTGGCAGCTGAACAGACACTCAAAGATAAGCAGCAATTAAAAGGTCACCCACTTTCTCAACTCAGTACTATTCTGAACTATACACAGAGTTCAGTCCTGTGACCTTACTAAACCCTGGCAAAAGCCTCTAGTCCCAGCCAGGCCTCCCAGTCCATGTTCTTGGCTCACAGAAACATGGCATCTGCCCTAATTCCCAGACCACAGACTTCCCCACAATCCCAGCTTGACTATGGGTAAACAAGCTCCCATTCCCAACCACTTACTATCTCATTAAATACCCATCCTTCTCATCACAGCTCTCCTCAGTAACCTCACAGAAACCCCACACTTCATCCCCTCCATTCTGCCTCATTGCTTTCACAACTGCTCCCTGCTTGTTGAAAAATATTAACTTGCAAAATAGATAATTAATCCTTCTCATTTCCTCTAGTAAAAGCCAAATTATTTAAGCTAATAGCAAAGTGCTTTACTGTAATACATCCTAGTGAAAATTTAACATGCTCATATTGTGTGCGAGTGACTGGGCAATGTTGCTTTCCACAATACCTTCAAGCTCCTCTGAAGCAGCTGTACAAGTTAACAGCAGACATTTCCTAGAAATTTAAAACCTGGTGGAAGGTGGGGAAAAAACACATTGCTAACTATTCTCACATTACTGTTGCCACAGGAATTCAGGTTTACAGTGCACTATGTCCAGCCCCTCAGTACATCTCCCTGAAAGTTCTTTTCCAAATGCTGAACGCTACAGGAAGCAATTTTTTTCAAGGCAACAGAAACAATTTACCTCATTAACTAATACCATAATTAACAGAATTAAGCATTGACTGTAATTAAATTCTGCTAGGAAAATTAGTACCCTTATTAATAAAACTTCTCTGAGTAGTTCTACCTACCAAGCATTAAGCTTCATTACTATTTTGAAATTGGTTGTATTAGTCCTTGCCAGCTCTATCACATGTGGGTATTGCTCAGCATTTTGTCTAGGGACACGCTTTGGGCTTTGCTACGTGTATTAGTAGCTTAAAGCTCTTAGTTTGGCGAATAAAAGGCAATTGAATTTCTCATACTGAGAAGTTGGTTGATTTGGAGAATTTTGATTTGTGTTTTGTCAGCATTTGCTCTGGACTATTTAGCAGGGAATAAAAAGAAATCACACTTATTCTTAGTGCTAGGACCATAAATGGATTGCTGTACCCACTCCAGAAACACTGAAAACCTCTCCACTATATAGGCTAATTTCTTTTAGCCCTTTCCTAAATAACTCTTCTTTTTGTGCATCTAAAGTTATAGCCATCTATTGGGAAGTCATGTCTCTTGTGTTCAGTAAGGACTCCTTGAAAACACTAATACTACCTGTCCAGGCTGAGCCAAATGTGTATCACTAAGCCTAAGAAAAGTCTTTGTCAGAGTAGAAATAGCCAAAAATTTGGAATTGAGATGTGCTATCTCCTCATCCTTAATGTTTTTATGATCAACTGGAAAAAAAAAAAATAAAAAAAATATCCATTGTTTACCCTGTCTTCATTTCTGCCTCTCAAAAGTGATAGCTTTTGTGCTACCAGAAGAGGAACTGTGGGGCAGTCCATTTTCAAAGGAAGCTGAAAACTGTGGCTTCTTTTAGAAGTCTTCCTCTCCCCTCACAACTCTCTAGTGGATTAACCTCCAGAATTGAATGAGGACTTTTTTTAAACACACCCTTTCTTGCTGAAATGCTCAAGAGCTTGCTTAAGTCTGTGTTCAGAGTCAGAGCTCCTTGGAGCAGGGGTAGAAAATCCCAAATTTGAATTGCATTCCGTGGCATTGCAAAGGACAGCTATCAGTTAACAAAACAAGACTATCCTGACAACTCTAGAGAGCCTACAGTTGTTTCCTGCAGGGAGCAGGGAACCTTGGTTAAATGTGATAGCTTGCCTGGTTAAGGAAAGCAGCAGCAAACTGCACAGGGATTGTAGGCAGTTATCCAGGTGGATAAAACGGCCACACTATAAAAATCTAACCTAGGAGAAAAGAGGAAGTAGAGAGATTAAGTTATTCCTATACTCAAACCAACACAAATCAAAGTTTAACAACTGTCAAGAAAACTTTTTCTACCAGTAGATGCAGAAAACCATTGGCTACGGTGAGAGACAGGACTTAATTCTGATGCATCCAACAACAACACTCAACCACTGGCAAATTTTGTAGAGAAAGAGTCAAGTCAAGGTGACTGGAATAGAGAGGCTGTGCAATGGAAGAGAGAATTACAGATGATCTGAAGAGCCTAGTTTTAGAGGCACAAATATTCCAAACCCCGCTAACAGCTGCCACAGAGTCTAGGAGCAACAATATTTTTTTTGGCGTGCTGAGACAGTGAGGAAGCAAGTACAATCTACAGGCTATGGAACAATTCTTGACAGGTGATATAACAATAAAGACAGATCAAGCAAAAGCACAATAAAGTCACTGTTGCTATAGGAAGAGCATGATCTATATAAGTCTATATGCCCCATTGTGCTGGCAGTAGAAGGCCAGAGGAGCTGTATGAATGTCCAATGTTCCATGTGCCTTAAACTCTCAGCATGGTTTTATCCAAAAATTATTCTGACTTTTATATAATCATAACATTTTTTTAATAATGCCACAGGAAAAAAAGCTGACTACTACAAAAACAGATTAGAGCAAAAAAAAAAAAAAAAAAGATCAACTATTCTTTGAGGCTTCTGAAATAAGCCTCAAAGTTACAGTTATGTTTATGATCCAAGTAAGATGCTGGAATTACTAGTTCATTTCCAATTCAAGCACTATTGGTTCCAATCATAATTACATGTTTCTGGTTTCTTTCCTCTTAGTAAACATGTAGAAGGCTAAGTAAGTATGGTCAGTCTAAGGATGCTGTAAGGAACAGTTTCTACCTGGATTACCACCACGGGGTTTAAATCCTCAGCAAGTGTCCCTACTCCAGTGACAAACTACCTCCCATTTCCATATGACTACAATATCTCTGAAGGAAATAAATCTGAAGAGCAGAGACCTGTATCTTTATGGAGCATACCTGGATCTCAGAACTATTTTTAGGACAAGATTTTGAGTTGATGCAGAACAGTGGATTTCAACTGTTTCTGAAAGCCTAATTTACAGTAATATGCAGTACCATCAGTTTTTCAAATTAGCAGTACACTCACACTTGAACTTGGGAGCTTGAATGATTTTCTAAAGTTACCTTCTCTTTCTATACTACTGTCCACCTACATTTATGGTGATTCAGCAGTTATGTCTGCTAACATTTTTAAGACTAAATCTGAGACAAAAAGGTAAGCTTGTGCAAACAACATGCATCAGGAAGTTTATGTGTTTGTTTTTTCCTAGGGAATTATTTACTTGCACTGCAAAGCATTGCGTGGCAAGTTTCAAACAAAGAACTGCATGTTTGTCAAGTAGTTATGTATGGCAATACACAGTGCAATTTTACAAGATTAATACAATTTGGTTACCTACCTTGAAGCTTCTTTAATAACATTTTGTAAAAATATGAGTCGGGTTTGTAAGCTTCCTTGTACATGTTTCAGTAGAAAGAAGATTCTTTCATACTCTTAAAGAGAAGAGCAAAACCACAGTTACTTAAGAAATGCCCAGATAGCTGTTGTAATAGATCTGAGTGAAATCTGAGCAAAATGCAACAAGATTTCATTCAGCTTTTGTAAGCTTTTAGGATATATCTGCTATCAACCAGGCTTGTAGCCATGACATACTGTTTAATGAACACTAACAAACACAGGGTACTGCAGTTTAGGATACTTAATACTTAACAAGCTAATTCTAATACTGATAACATAAAAAACCTGACTTCCATGAACATTGATAGGTATTAGCAACGTTTTAATCACTCATCCAGGAAGTTTTTAGTAGAAGTTTTAAAACAAATCTTTTCAGGTTTAAATTTATTTTGCTTCAGTCTCATGGTTCAGTATTTTTCTAAAACAGTGATCCAATATGAATTCTTTGTCTAGCTCTCACGTCAATCATCTGAAAGAGAGATTTGGTATACTTACTCCTTCCTGGTTTTCGGATCTCTTTCATAATTTGTGCTCTTAGCTCCATATTAATCTCTCTGGAACTTCTGCAATGCACTGTTTTTTTCCCTTTGCTTGGTGAAGACATTGGCAAGTTTTCTTCAGTACTTTGTTCTTTACTACCTGATTCCTCGTGATTCTCCAAAAACCCATCAACATTCAAGTTATTCCCTAAATGTTCATGGCCTACATCCTCTGTATGAGCTGCTGGTCGATCCAATGAATTGAATGGAGAAGAGGACATTGAAAACTCTGAAGCCACAGTATTCGGGAAAACATCTGATGAAAGTGGGTCTGTAACATGATTCTCAACCACATCATCCATTGTAACCTCATTATTTGTTTCTGATGCTGAAAAAACAAAGATTACACTTGCCAGTTTCACATTCTTTATCATTTGATAGAGGTCAATGAGTCAGTTCAGTATTAAACTCTTGAATAGCTATGCTCCAGCTTGTATAGTCTACTGTACACGCTAGGCATAAGAAAAAGTGTGTTGTAACACTGAGCACATTACTGTATCTTTTGGCAATTAATGGCTTTAAAAAAAATCACAGGTATATTCTTTATATGAAAAGGGAAATTACTATATGGACTACCAGCAAAAGAAAAAGCACCTGTAAAACGTGGGTTTATGACATGTTTGTCTTTCCCCATTAAATTGAACTAATAAAGTTTACTTCAGTGCTGAACAGCAAGCAAGACTTAGGCAGCACCTCAGCTCCACACTAAGGGAAGTGAATTCACAGTACTATAGCAAAATTCAAATTAACTTCACGTTGTGATACTTTTGGAGCATCTGAATTCCCAGGCAAAGGAAGAACATCCTTCTGGCTGTTTACATTGTCTCCTCATTTAATACAGGAAATACATTGTTTATACTGGGATGCGCATATGAAAGACTTCTGTCTGGAGGACTATATTAACTCTTTTGTGTAATTAACCCCAGATTCACACTTAAAATACTTTATTTTCCAAAAATAAGGGATAAAATTGCCATATTTGGGAAATCAGCCAATGGTATTTCTACTTAAACAAGTTTTTTGCATAAATGAAAAAACAAGCTATCTAAAGACAATGAAAATTCACTTACTTTTGTGAATAGGAATAGGTTTAACAAGGTCAGGCTGTGCTTGTGTGATTGGTGTTGGTGGCCCTTTTCCTCCAATGTGGTTATTCACAACCGGAGGAGTTTGCGGTCGACCTCTGAGCAGGGGGGACATACAACGGCGTCTTTTCGGAATCCCTTGCATATTTGGTTCTCCAGGTCTTTTATGTTTATTTTGAGGTCCTGATACAAATTCATCTGCTTCATCTATCATCATTCCCTGGAATTAATTTAATGGGGACAATTCTTAAGCTTTAAGCCAAACCCACAAAATATAAAATATAATGAATGCTTTGACATTATGATGATGTTTACCATGTATAAGGCAACTATGTACTACATGCCACCATTCACTGAGTTCTCAACTGCTGACCAAAGTAATATGGGAAAACTGTATCAAATCCTTCCTAGATTAAACCAATGTGTTTAAGGTCCTCATCCAACAGTCTGGCAAGTAAGACAACTGAATGGGCTGTCAAACTGCCTTTTCAGTAATTGCACAATGACTCATGTATTTAGAAGAGCTCGAAATTATATTGGTAATTTGGTCAAGACAGATTTGGACAAAAGGGAGAGTCCATGCTCTAAAAAGTTATGGGAAGCTTTTTACGGGGGAAGTTTGGTAAAGGAAATATGATTGGGTATTAGCTGTACTACAGTGACAAAGGCATTTCATTTATAATGCAATTCAGAAGCATAATACTGGTTTCCAATAAAGACTGCCCTCCATAGGATATTACTGATGGAAAAACATCTGAGAGACTTCTTGTAAGCAGTGCTTTCCTAAATACTTCAAAGTGTTTCTCTGATACATTGCTCTTTGAATGGTCTAATCAGCAGCACACACACTCAAAACAGCACATTTTTAAAAAAGTGTTACAGAAAAGTCACCTTTTTGTCCAATTTGAATGGATTGCCAAATGTATGGAGCCTTCGTGGCTGATCAGGATCAAGCTCTCGGAGTGGAGAAGGTATTTGTTTTAGATACTCCTGGTAGTTTCCCATTTGTGCTATAGGTACACTGTGAACTTGATCTATCATAACAGAAGGGTTTATTAACGTATGATATTGCTCACCTTATAAGAATTTACTCTATATCCACATCACATCTCCAGTTTTCAGTCTCTTATCAAATGCATTAACAAAATAGATGTGAAAAACTCACCATTATTCCTGCCTAACTGGTATTCATAACATCGTGCTTTGAGTGAAGAAAACTTGCTTAAATGAATCAGTATGTGTCATTTGTATTTATCGTTATGAGAGGTAACTAAGAAATAGTTGTCATGCATGGATGTTAGTTTTCCAATGTGTCCCATAACTTTTCAACAGGGTAGAAGGATGAAAAAAACTGAGACCGGAAACAAACAACTAAAACATTTCTATGAACAAAAGCTACGTTAATGCAAAGTAGTAATGCCATGCTGCATACAGCTTTGACATAACTCTATCCAATTTTAGCCACCACCTAAAATTTAATTGTTGAGACTAGCATTTTCCCAAAGCAACAGCGATTTTTGACCACTGGAATCAAGAAATTCTTAAAACCCATAGGACCCAATTCTAAACTTCTTATGGATTTAGTTAAAGTTGCCAAGCCTTTGATCAAGCAAAACATACACTAGCAGAAATAGCAGAAAAAACCTATTAGTTTTTATATGGTTTAACCCCCTCCCCAAAGAGCAACTTCTCTGCGTTTCACATTACATTATCACTTGATCACAGATGTTAATCTGACCCAAGTAGTGGCAGGACTAATGTAACGTACACTTTCACTTGCATTGCCCTTCTCATTTCCTCCACTTGTTTGTTAAGATGCCATAAAGCAGTGCCAAAAGACATGGTAGAAAGGTAAAGGAATAAATTAGCAGACTAATGAACTATATGCTGTTGGCCTGAAGAGCAAACGATCACACTGGCAGCACCCAGTGAGCAACTTTACTTTTCCACTGCTCACAATCCACTTCTGTGGAGAGAGATAGTAACATTCAGAACTGCCCTGTGATTTTCTTCTCGATATATCATGAAATTTGGGAAAAAACAGTGAACAAAGAATCTTATGTAAAAGCCCAAGTCTCTTCACATGGATTAAAGGACAGAGCAGTGAATCCCCATCTTCTTTACCCTCACTATTTTTACTTCCAGCAAGTTCTTTAAGGAAAAAAAAAATCTAAAAAACCATGCAGTTTAATGGCAGTATCAGACACCCACTAAGTTTTAAAGAACGACACTGTTACAGTCTTCATTTTTTTTTAGTACCAATCATACCACAGTTAGGCAAAAAATAAGCTGTTATCTAACCTTCATCTTGTCCTTTGAGGAATTTGCGAGTACTCTTCAGTAAATTAGATCTCATTCGTGTTAACTGATCCAAAAGATTTCTTCTGGGTATGTCATAAGCATTTCTAAAAGTCTGAGGTTTTAAATCCTATGGTTCCAGCAAATAAAGTTCCAATTAATACCATGTATGAAACAATATCTAGCATTTCAATGGAAGTATATTGAAAATAACAACATTACACACAGTGGTGCTTACCTTATTCAGCAAAGCTATTTGGAACCCAGCATACTCCTTCATATTGAGGTCTAGAGGTCTATGAGGAATTTCCCCAGTAATCCCCTGTAGCAGATGTTGAAAATCGTTCCTATGTGCCATAGACAGGTTGTGTGATCTGCTTCTGACCTTAATTCCAGTCTCTTGCGCTACCTTTTTGCCTACAGAGCCAATGACTCTATCGGACTCTATTTTGGCCTTAATTTGAAATAAATAAATAAATAAAATTGACAATATGCTCTTAAAAGGATTAGTCAGACTTATTCATTTTAAATTCCTACCTAGAAGATTCAACAATGCGCTAATATACTATGACGACCATAACCAGGATGAGTGCTTAAGGAGTGCTTAATACATAACCACTTAATGCTTACTACAGTTTTAAGTATAGTGAACAGTTTGTGCCTAGGTCTTCTGCGTATTTCTCCTCTGCTGCCCATTATTGTTATCTAAGCACCAATATGCATGCAATGCTTTTATTTTCATAAAATGCCATAATTTAACTAGTAAGTCTCTGCAAATCTATCTGTACTCATATAGACTGTTTTCTACAATAACAGCTAAAAACTAACTCTCAAAAGACCGATTCTCCCACAACTATAGTTGCGATCAGTCACACAATGGTATCGACTTTTTAAAAGCTCAATACAAATAGTCATAACATTAATAAATATGAAATACATGATAATACCCAATTCTGTTTGACTAGACAGACCTAACCCCCAATATTATGTTAGATTTGTAACAAAATTAAACATGTTCATAAACACCAGCTTTTTTTGGCAGAATACAGCTGAACAAAGAGCCAAAAGTAATTTAGTAATACACCTGCCAATGTTGGCTTTGCAGTTTCACATAAATTTGTAGACTACTCAGCATTTGAATATGGATTTATTAAGAATACTGAGTCTTTACTGGCAGAGCCTTTCAGAGGTTAAGTACAATTTGCAGTGCACGTCATTATGTGTTAGGAGTCAAAGATGTCTAGGTTGAGAGATCAGTTCACAGAGTACTAAGCAATATGACTGATTTAATATGACACACTGTAAACTTAAAGAGGTTTGCTTCCTCATATAATTATTTATATTCATGTTTTAAGAGAAAGCTGGTCCATAAGAACTCATTAGCTAACTTACAAGTACTTGCACTACTGTTTCTTGAAGTTTCAAGCCTACTTGCATTATTGTATTATCTTGAACAAGAAAGCTTAACATGCACAGTTCAACAAAATAAAAGTGGAGGTAGCAGGGCAGAAATGCTTTAGCTGGTGCAGGAGACTAGTCAAAGATACGGGCACTATTCTGAACACAGTCAACAATTTCAAAAGGTCACTTGCCACTCCTATATCTGTATCCTTATTTGAGATTCTGAATTATGTCACTTTACATTTACTGAACACTTTCCATTTCATTTCACAAGCCAAAGAAAGGACACTTTCTGATTCAGATGCACAAAGTACAAATCTCTATTTTCTGAAAAAAATGCTAGAACATCTTTAATATCTAAGGTAAGACAACATGTTTTCTTTTGGACAAAAGTATGTTATTCTGTGTACAAGTAAAAATGCTCCTTAAATAAAAAAATAATCTCAATTTTTACCTCCATATCTATCTTTATAATCCAGTCTATAAAATCTGTATTTAAATGTCAAGTTTTCCTTCAATTCAGAAAACCAAAATACTTTTTTGCTAGTTACTTATGGGAAGGTATTAACTAGATCTTTCTGCTCTTTTTTTTTCCTTCAAAGCCATTGAATTTCAGTATTTTAATATTATCCTGATATTAGAATAAGTTTTTACTGCTCTTTTGCTTCAACATTACCTGCTGACTCAACTTTTTGAGATATGAAATGACACTGTAACTAAGTCCGTATTCCACATTGTCAGCTATAAGGTTTGGTGCTCCCATCATTCTCACAGCTTTCTTCAAAGGCTGAAACATGGAATAATCATAGAGTCATATTTAACTTTGCAAGTGTTGTATACATAACTCAACTAATTGTATCCATTTCAAATAGAACCTAAGGTCCTCAAAGTTAGAAAAGAAGAAAAACAAAGGCTTTTAGGGCAGCACTTTTTGTTGCTGTTTTAAAGCATTGTTCCATTCATACAGAATCAAT
Organism: Egretta garzetta; assembly: GCF_000687185.1. Lineage (NCBI taxonomy): Eukaryota > Metazoa > Chordata > Aves > Pelecaniformes > Ardeidae > Egretta > Egretta garzetta. Next base: position 284,117 of record NW_009260339.1, read on the forward strand.
TATTAGCAGAGATATCATTTATATACAAGTCACAGCTGATGAAATTTTCATAACATTCAGGTCTCAAGCCTTCCACAGGACTCCAGTGAAAAAAGTAAGTAGCATTATGCATGAAGTTTAGCTATTCTCTGTTAAATAAATACATATTCTACTTGAAATAGGGAATACACCCATAGTGGAAAGATAACTATAGTTACATAATAAAATAGAAATTTTAATACAGTAAGTCATCTTACCCCAAGATAATAAGGAGGCATTGTCTTCAAATAGCTTTCAAATGACTGTCGCCATTTCAACGTAGGCTTTGCCTTGTGTACTTTAAACAAGTCATCTGATGGTTACCAAAAGAAAAGAGACAAAATGAAAGGCATGTCTAGACAGAAATTTTTCATGTTTCAAAGAAATGCCAATTGCTCAATGCTTAAAATAATATATGTATTTTAACATATACACAACTAAACTAAATATATACACATACACAATATTAATGCTGCAGCCAAAAGATGGAACCTGATAAATTATTTATCAAATTGAATTAATAACTGAGATAACAGATTGGGAAAAATGGCTCCTAAAATAATGAAAAAAGCGAAGCCAAAACATACCCGAAAGGATGATTAAGTAAATCTTACACATGGAGTCTGAGTCATGGAGGTCAGCCAGTTGGTGACAAGTGCAACAAGTTACTGATGACAAATACATTGCTCACCATTCTACCTTTCTACAGGTGTGCGATTAATACTGGCATTAATTGCAGTAATCTATCTAGATGACATCAATTTTTCAATTGCCTACCACCTGAGAAAATGTTTATGAAGTGGTATTTACCTAGTAGTGGAAGAAGGACGGGATAATTGTAAGGCATCACAAATAAATTCACACAATTCAGCGCTGTACTAGCTTTCAAGTAACCAAAAGGATGACCAAGTTCACTGTATTTTGCACTATTGCTCACATATACCTGCAATAAAACACATTCTATTGTTATGTAAATCCAAAATACCATGTGCTGAAATCTTACATCCTACTTTGATTATAGAACAAAGTCTATTAAAAACAGCATTCCATAAATAACTTCAATTCAGTATGCACTCTACTTGCCTGCCAGCAGGTCTGAGGGGATTTTCTTTCCAGGATAAACTGGGTCAGTGGTGAGGGTTCTAACTCGTATTTATCAAAAGGCAGTTTGTCAATGACCATCGGTTCACAGTCAGTACAGGAAAATTTCACCACAGGATGAGATGTGCGAGGTGGCTAAACACAAGCATTCCACTGTTAACAAGTCTGCACAATGATTAAAATGCAATTGTGCTACAACAACTAAAGTAATACAGGTTATTTGAAAACACACATATTTAAGGAGCTTACTCAATACAGGATTCATATTTATTGTTAATGAGTCCTAAGCAATTAATTTATGACGTTAGTGCTGTCTTAAAATCTGAAAGAATCTTGTTTTCTAAATAAATGCCAATTATTTTACCTAGTAAGTCTAGAACAGCATGCAAGTAAAACTTCTTGCATATACACAAAAACTTTGCAAATGGAAGTAAATCCCAGTGGGGACAAAAAAAAAAAAAAAAAAAAAAATCTTCAACACTACTCTTGGGGCATGCCCGTTTTTATTCCCCACAGAAGCAGGCACTGTACTTTTGCATTTGCTGACTTCCCCCAGCACTTTCCTTCTTAGCAAATTTAACAGTTACAAAATGCAAACTGAATTATAATGACCAAGAGCAGCATGAATTCAGAAAAAAAGAAGCTTTAGAAGAACTCACATTTTAACTCAGCCTGTGAAAAATCATTTCAGTTCAAGCAATTTAAGTGTATGGATTTTAATCTTTTTATTAATCACAGGGAAAAGGCTTTTGTGCCTCGAGTTTCAAGTATCAGTTAACAACATACTTGAAATTTCTTTTGCTGAAAGGGAAAGCTGATTTTTTGTGTGTAATGAAAATTGGAGCTGTATGCCCTCCACTGAAAGGTTTTCAGGAGAGGAACGTAAGCTCTTATACTTACCCTGAGCCTCCTCCAAGGCCACTTAGAATCTGGGGAAGAGCTCAGTTGGGAAGCCTCCTTCCATTTACTCTCTTTACAAGAAGGTAACTAATAAATACATAAGATCAACTAGGGAAACACAGGGTTTCTTGAAGCTTCCTATCACCTCACCTTGAAAGTAATTTTTCTACATCTATAAGCTCTAGCCTCTTCTCCTTTTAGGATGAGCCACCAAAATGTTATCTGCCCACAGAGCTGGTCTTGCCTTTAGTGCCTCCACTCTGAAGAAGGCATACTGTCCAAGTGCACACAAAACAGGAGGCCCAACCAACTGAAGGAACCGTAATTCTCTTCAAAGAAGATGCCTCCAATAAATAGTTGTGGTGGAGTTTGTGACCAAGCCATGAAGCAGTTATACTAGGAATAAAAAGGCTGCAAAAGAAGTTCAATGCTAAGACTTGAGAAGTCCAACAACCCTTGGCTGGACAGCAGAACTATTTTTACCTCAGAGCAGTGGCAGCAGCCCCTTACATGTTGATCTGCCAACATAATTATTAGCAGACTTTCATATACATTTAAGAAAGCCATAATAGTATCATTACCTACAGTACATGAAACAGTTGTTGGGGTAGGACTGTTTGAGACAACTCCACTGTGGATCAGGTAACAGGGAAGAAAAGAAAAATATCTAAATGTGGACTCTTAAGTAGACAAGAATTACAACATATGCTAAGTTATAACGCTGTATTTTCAGAACAGTAAGGAAATACAAGTCTTGAAACACTATCAGCAAACTTAGCTCCCCAACATTGCATAAGGAAGGTTCAATGTGGAATTCCAATTGATGTCAACAGGAATTTAGCTGCACATGCAATAATCCAGTGCTTTACGCAGTTATGAGAGCTATACATGCTAAAACTGAGAAGAATTTTTTCTCATCTTCTCACCGTTCGGGTAAGTCAATGTTTTTAGCAGATTTAGTTCAACAACTCTTCACTTGGCAAGATCTATTTTAGCAATCTCAATCAAGATCTGCAGTTGCAGACAAACTGTACTGACTCTATGCAGTGAATGGAGGGAGATATGCCATTGATAGCGATTACAAGGAGTACATAGGACAGTTTTCCTACAGAGCAGATTTTTAATATCCAGTACACAATGACATTTTGGTTTTTAAATGACTACAGAAGATGTACTTTTATTTATGTATGCTAGCTTGTTTTGTAGTTCAGAACGGCATCCACATCCTTCAATGAATGTGGCCAGACACCAGCAATATCAAACCTATAAATGTGACTAAAATTTCATACTAGTATCATTCCTCAACAACCTGTATTTCAAAGGACTTCACATATTTTTCAAACAAAGGAGATAAAATTTATTAAAAGTTCAATGAGTTTGCTAGTCAGCACACTAGTTTCAGGTAAAAAAACCTCACAAAAATTCAACAAAAATCATCATGAAATGTAGGGAACGATTATATAACTGAATTATTTCTACTTCAATAATTTTCAAATATTAGCAGAAATACAAAAATACATTATACTAATGATTAGTTCTTAGACCAAACAAAAGGCAATGGCGTACATTCTTTTATGAAAAAGAATAAATAAAATTAATTCTGTGGACAGTATTTAAAAAAACAAGGTGATTTTTTCTCTGCTTGGGATAAACTGGAGGTAAGGGTACACTGAACAGCAGATGAAATTATATTCACCTGCTAGAATGAAGGCAGAACTATCACAAGGATTCAGAATTGGGACGATCGTACTATTTTCTATTAATACCATCTGCAAGGCAATAGAATTTGATAGTCTATTATCAAAGTGCCACCTTATTTCTGGTTTGATATTTTAACAGGGTTCAAACAGAAACACTACGTGCATGTACTAGGTCGACAAATAAATGTGTTACAGGCAGTTCCTTAATGCTTCAAAGCTGCTAAAAAGCAAACCCCATAGTATTATTTGCGCATCAGTAATTTATCTGAGCTAACTGCTACACAGGTTTACATGCATCATTCTTTCTTGAGTCATGCTTTTACATGCTTTTACACTTGCTACAACGAAGTACACATCTCAAGATTTAAAAATTGGTGAATAGGAAATCCTGGAATATTCCCCCAAGCACAAACCCTTTGCTTTATCTAACTTCAGTACATACCAGCGTTGGAGAATTTTGATCTGGCCAAAAGGATTCAGGAACAGGCCAATGACCTATAGGAACCCCAGTTTTAGGGTTTGGTCTGACATAAATAAGTTTGTGACAGCTGTGCCAAGGTTGGGGTCCAAACGGTCTAGATATATCCACCTGCCCATCTACAAAAGAAAAAGGCTTTATGAGTCAAAACAGTGTTAAAACTCAGAAAGAAAATTAAACAACTTCTGTGAAGAGTTTAAGAACTATACCCCCAGGGAAGCTCTTCCTGCAGTTCATATTATTTCTAAGAATAGCAGATAGTTGTCAGTAAGCATTTTTGCAAAAACCCAGAAACTATGAGAAACCAAATAAGCATTGAATGTTTACAGGATCAGCGCTAAGAAAGCCAATTATCTGGAGTCCTTCATAATAATCAGTTTCTTTCTCCTCCTACTGTTATTACCAGATAACCTTCAAATCTCCGTGCATAAAAAAAAAATTACACACACAACTAATACTGCTGGACTAACTTTTTATTGCAGGAAAGCAGGATTAAAAAAATCCCACAAACAGTTCCCAGTAACATCCTAAGACGAACCTAGCTAAGACATTTAGAAAGAGAAGTTAAGGCTGCACAGTCATATTTGCTATTTTAACTCTTAATGCAACCACTTCACTACATTAAACAAAAAAGGATAAGCGTATAAACCCACAGTGTTTCCATATCAAGCTATTTGCATCTCTAGCTGGTTGAAAACTACTGCTTAAAACTCATGAACCCACTTAACAATGCTTGATGTGAAAAACTGCATTTAAGACTACCTGAGTAACATGACCAAATGTAGAGGTTTTATACACTGTCTAGCAGCTATAGCCAGTATTTTGAAAAAGGACCACAGAATTTCAGACATAGCAGATCCTTTTTGTAGTACTGTCTCTTAAATTGCAACAGTTTTCCTTTTGTTTTGGCAACTGTTACATTAAGTTCACTAAATTATATTGAAATTCATATCCCTGTGATTTGATACCATAGGGTAAAAAACTTCAAGTACCATCAATTGGTGAGGGATCCGGTCCAGCTTTTTCAAAATTTATTACCACTCCACTTTGCACTTTTTGCACCAATGATTCAAGACACTGATTCAGCATTCTTGGAGAGCACACACAATATGATCGACCTAGAATGAAACAGTCAAGGTTAAGGTTGTTCAGTGTTTCTGCCCTTATTCTAACTTGGATCACTCAAAGCTGTTCACCCACCACACACATTGACTTATGTATGGATCACTGATTTAAAGCTTCTCCCGAACACTCCCTCTCTGATTAAGCAGCAAGGCAGCCAGTGACAGTATTACATGCACCTCATTGGCAATGTGTAGGTTTTAGCCCCTTAATGACTAACTCAAATTCTTGGTTGCATTCATGGAAAATGGGCTCCCCCTTGTGACAGACATCAACACTTAACTGTCCACAAATTTCAGTCAAAGCACTGTTGGTATACCCTACATTACAGTCAGAAAGCAGTGGAATCAAATCCTTTTGGAATGCTTTTTATAGACTTTTGCTTTCTATCACATGCCCTCTCAAGCATCAGAAGAATTGTTATGTTTTTAATATGTGTTGTAAGCAAACATTCTTACAAACAAATTATAAAATGAATGCCCAAATTTGATCTAGAATATAATTTCTAAGAGATTTTGAGTTATGATGGAGAGAAAAGTATCAATTTTAAAGAATTATTATGCATTCTGCATTGCAGAAACTCTGCATGCTCTGGAAGGAAAAAACCCAACCCAACCCATTTCCTTCACTTTTGGCTTCTTTAGAGCAGAGTATAACAGGAATTTAGCAAAACTGTACTGCAGAACAGATTCAATTCTTACAATTTCTAATTGCAGTACCAATCTGTGTTAGAGAAAAGTAAGTTTTCTCTTCTAAAAAACTACTAAAGAAAGCAGATTCATGCTCTTTTAAGACAGGCTACATTAAATTATCTGTCACTCTAATGCAGTAAGTGTCTTTAGTTTTATTATATCGGAGTTCTGAGTTTTTACAAAGTAATATAAGAACTTAGAAATACTTATTCCACAATGTGTATGTGATTAATAGAGGTAAATTGAATTCATTTTCAAAAGTATTGACTTCTCAAAGGAAACCAGGGAACTCACCTCCTGTGACTTCGCACATAGGTGTGATTGCAGAGTCATCCACCGGTACCCCTGTCATTTGCTCTGATTCCGGTGCTGTAATACCAGGCAAACGGAGAACCAAAGCAAATAACCTCTGATCCCATCGAAAGGGTTCCTTAGTCAACTCACTTCCAGGTAGAGGGGAATTGAGAGGTAAATGGAGCTGAAAAGGAATTTAAATCTGTGAATATACTGCTTTTAAAAAGTTCAGGCAACATAGTGCTGGCAACTCACTCTGTATAAACATACTTACAACCTCTCCCCAGATATTTATATTTTGATTCAGATACTGTACATTACAAGCAAGACACCCATCATTTAATCAACACTTCAAACATTTCAAGGCAACATGATGCACCAAGTTGAGTTACAAACCAAGTGGGAACAACCACATTTAAAAACTGATCTAAACTTCAGAATCAATTGAATATTTTCTTTAGAATTTCAGCAGTAAGAACTGCTGCACTGCAGCGTTCTTTCGTTCAAACAGTTTTCTGCAGAATAGAACCATTCTCAGCTCCGTCTTTTTTCCTTAACTCTTCAAGATAAAAGCACAACTGAATGAAAAGGTAATATTAATCTAAGGTTCCTGCAGAAGAAATATCACTTGGGCATAGCTGCTCAAATATATCTAGCTGCCAGGATCACCTCCTCCAAATAACTCAGCTTCAACAAGTGAACTAATGTGGTAGTTATGTTACAGAATCAGAAGGCAGAGATTTTACATAACTTGGGTATATCCCACAACTAAACTCATGCCTGTGCTTCAAGTGAGAAAGCAGAGATTAAGACTAAAATCAACACAGAAATGCAAAACAAGTTCTCACTTTTAGATAATAGATAACTACTGCCATGGCTATCCATACAAGGAAGAATTGCTTGCTGTGTGCCATTGTGTTGCCTCTGTCTGGGAAGAACTGCACTAAAGTTTTAGTTCAAAATATTGAAGATACCACCCAGGGACATACAATACATGGGAGCATTTCTTTTTGCTTTAATTCCCAGAAGAGAGAGTAAAGAGATTCAAGCTTCAGACTTCAAGCACGCTGCACTAAAGATACAGCAATGCTGTATGTAACTACTAACAGCAACAGCCAGAGAGTCTAACAGAACATCTATAATTCCCAGGGTTAGCAGTAGTTTTTTAACGAGTTAACTGAAACAAGAAAAAGATAATCAACACTCTAAGCTTCTAAGGGACAGCACAAAGCATTCAGAAGACTCTACCCTCTCTTTTTGCATCCAGACACCTGACACAGAGATTAGTGGAAAAAAGAAAGCTTATCAAAATATTCAACTCCAGAAGCCCTGAACAGATAGATGAGACTTATAACAAGTAACTGCAAGTTTCAGAAAAATGTGATAGATCCCTGGCTGATGATACCACTGTTGGTACAAGCAAAACTCTCATTTCATGTGGAGCACTGCAGCCATAAAGAGGAAAAAGAGATCCCCAAAGCAATTACTCAAGTGGTGTAAACAGTCCCATTACCTAGCCAAATACAAGGGTTAAGCCCAAAAGCTGAAGCAAACTCAACAGTTTCCCAAACACTTTCCTTCTCATGCAGCATTCAAAAAATCCCAATTCTCAATCTCAACTCTATGTTAGTGAAGGAAACCACTAGTCTGTTCCAAATCTTGGTGCAAGCCCACAAAAGCACCCATGACAAACTGGCTTAATTTTTAGTTCATAGTGGTTAGTTAAGGAGTTTGCCACAAGCTGTTGTTTTTTTGTTTGCTTGATTTTAAGAAATAAACTTGAAAGCATTAAACCTAATTTCCAAACTAGAAACCTCAGCTATTTCAATTTACATAATTGCAAGCATCTCACATATTGGGAAAAATACATGTCTTTGTATTTGAAAAATAATTTATTGATACAATCTCAAAGACAGGAACAAACACAACAACACCCCTCGTAACATGTGAGCAAGAATCAGAACACTTTGGACTTTCCAGCGCACCTGATGCTTCCTCCTGAATTTCTGCTTTTGCTGATGCAAGCAGAAGTGCACATGTGAGAAGAGCACTATTTTCCCCAAATGTTGTGAAACTGATCAAAGGGCACTCAGCTATGTACCTGGTTTATTACTGATTCACATGTATGTATTTTCCCTTTTCACAGAGAGCCAGCAATGCCTACCTGGCAAAGGAAACTCAGTTAAAAGAACGGCCACATTCTTAGTAAGCAGCCTAGAATCTTAACTGTAAGAGGACTCAATTGCAAGCACTATGCCATCCTCACTTGGGGCTATTATTAAGGAATGACATTACCCAAACTTTCCTACTTACATCTCACTGAACAGCAGACTTACTAGGTCTGAAGAGTACATTTCATCTGCAAAACATACCTGTATAACAGCACTTTTTACTTGAGGCAGCATATATACTTTTTCTTTTGTTTTGAGAGAGAGATTTATATAAATAAAGTATCCCATCGGACCCTGCACCAACACTATCCTGAGTTCAGTTTATCTCAAACTAAAAAACCTTTCTTTGGCTCAGCTGGTTATATGAAGAGAACCCCAAAATCAAACAGTACTCAGGGGCAGGCCACTGCGTTATGTACACATTACTATCAGAAATGTTTTCAAACTGTCAGATGACATGCAGAGCCATCAGCATCAAGCCAAATGTCTTCACTTTCTTTCTTACAGTTTAATTCCAGTTAAATTTAACATCCATGTTAGGGGATAAGTTGTAGATTCAAGCCAGGCCTCATTCTCCACAGACATTAGTAATTTGATCTTCTCACCTCCAGTTACTTTTTTTTTAAACTGGTGTTGTATTACCATAGCAACTGCATACCTAGCAGAAAATAAGATGGGCCTAGAAACACATCTTGCATTTCATTTCTCTTTCCCCACATGTATTTCCATATGAAGGCATGCACATCTTTTCCTCTTTGTCCTTCATACTAGTTGGATGAGAAAAAAATAGACTGAACAATTTAAAGGGAGGTTATTTACCAGCAATGGTCCTCAACATATTGTCTATATATAATCACATGCAAGTGTCCTCCCAGCTTAGTACTAAAAAACAGCTGTTTTGTCTCACCACTAGAGTCTGTAGGAGGTCACACAAACCCTACCATTCCCAAATGCCATAATGCTACAATAACATAGCAATGTGTGCCTTATGCCCCTCTTCCCTGCCTTCAAATCCACTAAAATGTTCAAGAACTGAGTGGGGTGGGAGGACAACCTGTTACCAAAGAGATCTGAAAGAACCCTGTTACTGGTGAACAGAGGTTTTTTGTTTATACTGAGTCCTTGTTTCTACATACATTTATGCAATCATAAGAAGCAGCACAGCCTGAAATCCTCAAAAAACATCAGAGGATCCTAGAGACACTAGGCTGAACAAAAAGTACATCAGCATTAGAGAACTCTGCAGTGGCGAGGTAGTTGGTGAAAGAGTGCAGTGCTCTTCCGCAGTGCTCTTCACACACAGGCTCACACATTACAATGTGCAGCACTACACTGCTTAAGCTTTAGTACCCAGGTAATTGCAGGCAGCTCCACGTTGGGAAATCTCATAAAAGGTTGTTACACAATTAGGTACTCGATAAAAATATCCACAGAGACAGTCAACTTATTTGTCTTTTGGGATCTAAAAAAATCTTTAAAAAAAAAAAAATCTATCTGCAAGTAACTTTCCTTGCAGGTTTTTCTGGTATCCACAAAAATACAAGACACATTTAACATTCCCACTTCATCCTCAGAGGACTGAAGGACTAAGGATGGGCAACAAGATTTAAGCCCAGCTGAGAAAACAAGCCCTTGATGGACTGAGAAACTCTACTTAGAGTTAACAACAGTGTTATGTTTTCCTACCTTTTCCCATCCAATCATATGCAGTTATAACAGAGACAGAAAGCCACAAATTGTTCTTCCATAGGAAAAAACTTAAGATCAGAAAGAGACACCAGGTCAACTGACACACCAGGTCAACGACATGAAATACTTGGCCATTCTGATGCTAGTGTTAACACTGAGCTGGTAGTTACACAGAATTCACACATCAAGAGCTCTAGGGCTCAGTGCCAAATGCTGTGATCCTGGCAACTGCTGCTAACAGGAATAACATGAATAAGGAAGGACGGGAACATACATCTAATGAGATCTGCCCCATATTTCTTACAGAATTTATTTAGAAATCAAGATTTTTAGCTGGATGAACTACAATTAAAAATACTATGGAACACCTACGGTTCCTGATTACTCTTGAAAGTAAGCAGGACCTTGCCACTTGTTACAGTTACTACAGAAGGGATGCAAGATAGGAAGGATCAATGTGGCAATGCCAAACAGTTCTGGGATGAGGAGTCAAGAAAAATAAAAATCATTGATTCCTCCTGTACAAGTCTCTTATAACTGGAAGATCAGAAGAATGACAACATACAGAAAGCAAGCAGTATTGCTCATGCTTTTTGTTTGCATAATCAATCATCAGAATGTATCAATTGGTCAATAACCCAGTTTGTGTCTTGCAAATTTAATGCTTCCTCTTAAAACAGAGGGTAAGTAGAAGGAAGACAAGGAAAGATGGCCCAGCAGCTGCAGAACTGGAGAAGTATGACATTTATGTCATAAAGAGGAATAAGATAAATCCCCTCAAGCAATTAAACTCTTGTTAAAGGAAAGATCAGGAAAGGGCTAAGACCAAATTTGAGGGATCAGGCCAGAAGTAAAAGCCACCCCAAGAGAAATCCATATCCTGAGACCAATAAGTAATGATGGTATTCCAACAGTATGAGCACATCCCTTCCTCAAGTTATGACTGGGACAAGTGAATCCAGGGAAGAATCTGGTCAGCATGCCATGCTAGACACAGAACTGATGCTGGCACTCTTCAGTACGTCAGCACTGGTGCATTAGAAGTCAGTGCCAGAAGGGACAGGACTGAAAATCCTATTAACTTGTGCTGGTGGAGATGATAATTGCATAGACTGCACCATTTCTGTCTCCAGTCTGAGGAACCACATCCATCAGAGGCAAGGTAGTGCTGAGTGCATAAGGCTCTTTATCTGCAAAACCCGTATTAAATTCCACAAAGGAACAGGACATCTGAAGAATTCAGCAAGAGCTCTGAAACAGGGTTTAAGCTTGACTGCTTCACATGAGGGCAAATGACAGTGTTCCCATAGTGATAAAGCTGATTTCATTGGTAAGAATGCAAATGTTCATCTGAATGACAAAGCTTTGAGAAAACTTGCCTCCAGGTTCCATGCTGGCTTCACAGGCTTTCCAAAAACAATGTTCTGTCGGTTCTCTTGTACATAAGTTTTAAAAGAACTAAAAATATACCACCTTAGTCCATGATAAGAACTTTACACAGGAAGTAAAAGTACTGTTGTCATAGCCAGTGGGATATGATCACTTCCAACACCAACTCTGAAAAGCCTCTCCAAAGCCAAACCCAAAGAAAAGACATTTGAAAGTGACTGAAAAGCTTTGTTATTGAACAGAAGAGCAACAACAGACTTCCATATCTCCGGGGTGCTGTTACTGTATTAATTCTACTTCATTTCTGCATGTCCAACTTGAGATGTAACTGTAAAGGATGCTCAAGCTACACTAAGAAAAATTCTGATCGTTAGGACACATATTGACAAAAGCAAAAGATCATCCCTGAAAAACACAAGCACCCTTGGACGCTTTGTTCCCCTGCTCTTTGATAGTGTTAAGGATGTTCCTACTGGTACAGCTATGGCAAAAGAGGGAAAAAAAAAAACCCCAAAACAAACCACATCCACTGCTGGGTATGAAATATACTCCCTGTAAATACATACAGAAGAGCACTCAAACAAACTTGCATTTTGTCTTGCAGGAATTAAAAGCAGTGGTCACTTTCAGTTCCTCCAGAAGGCAATGCCTTTAAATTTTGCTCATTTAATTTTATTAGAAATCATTAGTTCGCTATTATTAGTAGAGCAGATTCTGCATCTCTAGAATGCAGTTTAACAATCATCGAATACTGGGTCAAATTTGGCCCAATGTCACAATCATGACATTAAAACTCTGGGCACAGTGCATGCTTATCAGTCAGCACCGCTCATGAGACAAGACTAAACTTAGTAGATTAAAGCAGCCACCAGAAAACTTACTTTCTCAACATAGCTTACAACAATTTAAAGATGTGAATTTGTGACTAAATGGTTGCCTGACCCTAAGATGTCTTCTTGTAAAGATTAAGGTGAAAAAGTTGTATCCATATTTGAAGGAAAAGGAACACAAAGAACTTGCTGGTGGTAAAAAATCCCGACACTTGCTGTAAGATAAAGAGCTCATGCCAGCCAATAGAGCTTTCTTACCTAAGTCATTTTGGATAAATGAACAAGATGAAAGGAAATGTCATGTGGAACCATAGATTTGTGTACATTAGAAGGGACACATGAAGGTTATACAGTTCAGTCCTTCTGATTGCTCAGGGTCTTGGCGCAACTCAGTTTTGAGCATCTCCAACAATGGTGATCTCACAACCACTGGACAACCTATGCCAGTGTTCAATCACCCACAGAGTTAAAATTTTTCTTGATATCCAATCAGAACTTCCCAAGGTACAATTTGCAGCTGTTGCTTCTCATCTTAGCCTTGTGCACCTCCAAGAAAAGCCAGGCTCCATCCCCCGTTAAGTTGTTGCAGATGGTGGTAAGACATGCCCCCCCTGCCCACACGCTTCTCTTCTAAAGGCTGAACTAACCCCGCTCTCAGCTTCTACGCAGAAGTCGTTTGCTTCACCCCCTGAGCATCTTGGTGTCCCTCACTCCAGGATGTCAATGTCAGATTTTACAAGTTAGTTACCTGACAGCAGAGAAGTTGCTTCTCCTTAAGAAAGAACTTACACAGCTAAGTGATTACCCAATTAGCTTTTAAAAAAAATCAAAACAGTATTCTGCTGCTAACAGCATTAAATGTGGAAGGCTCTAGAAGTGTCACACTACCCTCTGTTCAATTAACACTTGCTCAGACAATCACTGTAAATACGAGGCTGTTATTCTACTCAGTTTGTCGGACCACACCCAGTCAATCACTGGATTAAGCTGAAAATAGTTTATTTGGTAAAAAAAAATACAATGGAAGTGAGGTTTTATACAGACAACCTACTTGGTATCATGGACCTAGGCATTCCCTTTCAGTTACTGGCTATGGCTATTTGTTATTAGTCCACACAGAATTATGAGCTTGTTCAGCTGTCTTCCTCTAAGTCAGATACATTACAAACACACTCAAATACCACTTCACATACAAACAACTTCCGTAAGTGCTGTAAGAATGCAATATAATAGAGTGTTAGGAGAAATTTGAGTAACCAATGAACAGCAACGTATGACAAGTTAATCTGTGTAGTCAAATGTGGTATACCACATGGAAAAGTCTGAATCCTCCCCTTAAGCTTTAGGGCAGACCTTTGGATATTAACCTTTTCCCTGAAAAGGGAATGAGCTTAGGATTTTTTTGTTGTTTGGGTTTTTTACTACTGCATGGAATGGGCACATGGAATGGATCAGACCAACCCTATCCCTAGTGACCTCTTCCATCTTTTTAAGGAAAGAATTCAAAACGGCCAGTAAATTAAAATAGTTTAATGCCTCAGCATTTGCTATAGCTCTGAGTTTGCCAGATGCCTGAGCGGGTCCTCTAGTATATTAAGATCTGGGATTTTAAACTGCTCTACAGATTTAATTTGAAATACATTTCTTCAGCTCTTATCTTGGATTATAAGGACACTACTGGTTTGATTATAACCACTTTAAGAGCCCAGTGTGAAAGAAGTACGTATCTCACATACTCCCTAGTGGCTACATCCTTTGGGAAATCACTATGTCAATTTAGGTCTATACATAAAGAATTTATATGTAGGCCAGTTAAACACATACATGCTTTACAGAAATCAATTCCTTTTGCTAACATGTTTGAAAAGCTATGAACTCCCTGGATAAAAACAATGAACTGAGTATACTAAAGAGACCAACGGTTTCTGTCACATATAAGGAAAAAGAGCTATTCAGGTTTTTGTAATACTATTACATAAAATTACCTCATATTAAAAGGAAAGAACATGAAAGTTTAAGTTTTAGTGAGCATACTTTTGAGGAGTTATTTATGCCCCTACTGTAAACAGTATTCTAACACAACATTTAGTACACATAATTGTAAACAGAGGTCAGATCTTACCTCTTCCTGTATCCCACTGGTAGTAGTTAATTTACTTCCATCAGTAACTGTTATAATTATTGCTGGCTCCAGAAAAAAGGGGTTTCGTCCCTAAGGGAAAAAAAGCAATTTCATTTAAAATGCTGTAAAAAATTTGTAAGCTTCTGTTCAGTCATTAAATGGCTACTGATACCCACCGACAAAACAGTGAGGCCTGAGGTACTTATTCTCACATACTATATAGTACAGTACTATGGAGTTTTGAGTCTTTTTGCAGTTAGACCATGTAAAGCTATGCACTTAATATATCTATATTCAATAAATGCATACAGAAACATGGCAAAAATGGTCAATGTAGGACTTTGAGCACTGTGTGTACTGCAGTATTCTGACAAACTAGCAGCTGTTTAAAGAAACAACTGTCTCCTCAAACCAGAGATACTTCCAATTCCCCCTATTCCAGGGTTGATTTTAAGTGTGATTTAATTACTGTGTGACCAGCTAAAGCATTTGCATAGTACCTTGTGATCATGATCCCTGGGTTAAGAACTAATATTCTATGTATTAATGAAAATTCTGACATGAATAGTACCAGTTACGTTTTGACCAAGGTGGTTCAACCATGCACGCAAGACGTACTTCAGAAACAAATACTTGAAAAATAGATAAACTTTCTAGATTAATCATTTAAGATAGAAACATATACAAGGTAAGACATTCTGTGATCCCACCAAAACATTCAACCAGTTTAGCTGTAACAAAACCCCCTGGTTTGCTACTGGCACTTCCTTAATATGCCAGGAGCCTTCCGTCCCTCCTGAAAAAGAGGATCCCAAAGTAATCCATGCACATGTCAACTCCAAGCCCAAGCAGCACACTCCACTCTATGTAGGGCTAAAAACAGACTGGGTAAAAGCCACCACCAGCTTTTGTTTAGTGGGCCCCACTCTCCTTCTATTGTCAAGCTTCAGGCCTTGTTTTTCTTCTTCAGAAAACAATAAAGAAAAATACAACTAGATCCACAGCCTAGTTCTGCTTATAAAGACAAATTTACTCTAAAAATATGGAGAGAGAACTAATATGTTTTAAGAAAAAGACCTTTAAAGCCATTTTTTAGAACCCATTTAATATAAAGGATCATTGCCTGATCATGTGCTTGGAACAGAAATATCACCTAACGATTTGAAATATATTTGGTGAGGGGTGTCCACTCTGAAGTGGCAACACCACTCACAGTGATCAATTTACTAGATGCCAACAGAAAAATTAAAAAGTTATCTGCTCAATATTTTCTCAAACCTTAGGGGTTTTGAGTTTTTCTTTTAAAATAGCACACCATTACTATGATAAAAAACATGCAAAAATAAAATTAAACACTGAAGATCAATCTCCCACGAAAGCTAAGCTAGTTCATAATCCAATTTAAACCATTACTCAAAAGAACTTAAGGACTCTCAAAGTACACTCAATTTTAATTAAAATAATTTCCATAGAATATTTAGCCTTATTTAATTCTGAAAAACAGTTACAGTATGTTATTCTGCCAACTAGTAGTTCACCACAACTGCAAAACATCAGCTAGAAGCTAATTACATTGCACTAAAATAATATTGAAAGTGGGGTTTCTAACTAGAGGAAAAGCACATTGGTCTCATGAATACTGAACATAACAATACTTTAATCCTATTGCTAATAAATGATTCTAAAAATAAATTCACAATTGATAAAAATAACAAGATTTTAGATTTAGAATGTCATAAGCAATGTTCTTTAGGTCAATATCCTGGTCCACTTTGAAATTTAAGTGTTAAAAATTTAGTCTCTGACAACCCCTATTATCCAGATATCCTCATTAGCTTAAACATTTTTGTGTACCTCAACTATAATCTTTCTCAATTTTACCCATCTAAAATTTAAGCATTAAACTTAAACACTTAGGGCTCAGAATGACTATGAAATCATAAGGAAGGAAACGAGATACTAAGCTTGAGGCCTCCCCCCCCCCCCCCCAAAAAAAAATTCCAAGGGAGAAATTACTTCATCCTCAGTCTATCTTTTACAATCTCACAAGCATTTTACCCATACAACGGATAATCACCGCAGACATACTAAGTCAAGAATCAATTCATGTAGCAACATATTTACAAAAGCCAGAATCTCTTTTTACCAGAACAAGAACATTCATTTGCAGCCATAGTAACAGCAGATTTGAGAATCTCTGCCACCAAAGACAAAGTAACTTACATTTCCACATGTATCATCTACAGGATAACTGTGGAAATGCTAGCCATGCACTGTTGCGGAACACTTCACACCTGTTTAAGTAACAAGGGAAGGTTTCCCCTTGAAATCTCTTCTTCACTAGCTAGATGTGAAAATACAGTAATCTTGAGGTCATCAACTCATCGATACAGCTATAAATATTACCCTTTCTAAAAAGAATTTATGAAATCAAGTCACAGAGTACACAGTTCACCACTGAATTATTAAAAGACAAGTGAACAGAGCTGCAGTTAGGTTCACGGCTCCATGCAATTTAGAAACATGAAATGAGTATCTATGGTCCACCTAAAGGAGCAGAAACATAATTAAAATATATCAAGGAAGAATTTCAGATAAAATGTCTACTATTGAGGTTTACTATTTTTGTCTAAAAATTTCCATGTCATTAATTCTTAAAGAACACCGCTGACTATTCTGACCCTACTCCTCACTTTAGTTATACGAAGGCATACAAAACCAGTATTAAGTCAGGTATTCCTATAAAAAAAGAAACCCACTCTTACTTTTATATAAGTTCTCAAAACTCAGAGATGTTTCAGTATATTTGGCAAAATGAAATTCTGGAAGACTCACACTTACCAATTTTTTAAAATAAACTGCAGCAGTTTTGTCAATTGCTGTTTTAGAACTTTACTTCAGTCCAATAAAATTATTTTCTATTGCTCTTCCTTTAGAAATATACTATTAAAATAAAACACTACGAAATATGTTCTTGAAAATACATAGCAACACCATTGACTGTGAATGCCTATGAAATCAATTCAGCACAGCTCCATCGTTTTAGTTCCGCAGTGAAACTGTGAGTGGCAGAGCACACATTACCAGCTCTGTGGCAGCCTACAGGTATGCCGAAATGCACTGCAAATCAGCTCGGCATACCAAGGTGTAAATAAGAAGCCTGGTTACAACTTACTCTGACAACTAACTAATCACCACGAGGTTTTGTTCATTTCAGAAGAAAAATAATCCAGCAGCTAATTTTAGTTTCACCTTACATTCCCATGCAGGAAAGTCAAAGATAGAAAGCGTAAAACCCTGAGTTCTTGAAGTAAGTAGGCCTTAGTACCAAGATCAACTCAGCCTCAGTACCAATACCTTGGGAAAAATAAGGGCATCACTCACAATTTCAGCTGCATTATATAGGCCTATTCTAACAAGTATACAAGCAAAAATACTTCTGTTCTTGTGTTACCTGTTTTCAGACCGATTATAACCAGTGATAGTCTCAAAACTCAACTGCTATGTTTAAACTGTGGCAGTTTGAGCCCCAATTTACTACTCAGGCTACAGTGAATTGAAAAATTTTATTTTAAACTCTTATTTTTAAATAGGTTTGCTTATAAACAAACATTTTAGAAAAAAACCTAAATGTTCCTTATTTTTCTAGGTGAAAATTCTGTGGCAACTGGCTCCCACAGGGACTTCAGCTAATTGTGCCATGTGGGCAAATTGGCTTGTTTGGTATCCTTTTCTGTCCAAATAGCTGAGCATCATCTGACTGAAAGCTCTTTTCAATAACACGCTTTTCCCTCTGAAGGTTCCTAGCAGTGGTGAAGAAAAGTACTAAGGAAGAAGCACCAAAGGTTTTAATGGCTGATCATCCTGTTCAACCACCGAGTCCTGTAATGTGGTACAAGAGGATTTTTTCATTCACCTACAATCTGCATTTTCAAGGGCAGATAGGCACCAAGGAGACAAAAAATCCCCCACACCTCTTTTTGGTAGTTACTTAAAAATCAGCATCAATACCAGGGCAATCTTGCAAGCTTGCTAGGCTAAAATGGAGTAAGCAAGAGATTCAAAGCCTTAGAACTAACTTATCTGTTACACAACACACATTCTTTTGAACAATTTGACAGCTTCACAACTATTTGTTCCAAATCACAAAGCAACTCAGTTACGCTGGCTGCCATTTCTTCAGTCTCCAGCTGAAGTAGTTCTGTGCTCAGATAATACACAATAAATACAGAGCTGTGAGCACCACTGAGCTCCGCGCCGCTCACACCGGGTCCCAGCAAGCAGCACAGCCAGCCCACCCCAGCTTGCATGATGTTCTGAGGGAGCCTCAGATTGAGCCAGAAGGGTATCAAATTGTCAAGACCATTGTTGTCTGGTTAAGACTCTCAAAACTAAGAATTCACTTTTGTAGGCAAGTAAGCTTAGCAACCAGTTTCAGCACAACTAATATATTCATGGATATTTTTTTTTTCTTTTTCAAAGCGTAAAGCAACTCAAAAGCTATCATGACCTTCAGATGTGCAAGTATACAATAATACATATGCAGTAAGAGAAAACTGATTTAAGACTACTGTTACCTCAATGCACACATTTAAACATTAAGTTCAGAGTCAGAAGTGTTGAAAAACTTAAGAAATAGCTGAGGTAGAAACATGAGCAAAAAAATGCCAAGCCAGAGACTAAAAATGTCATGTTCAACAAGCAACTACTATAAAAAGAAATAAGTATTTGGTAGTACAAAAGCTTCATGCCCAAGAAAGGCTAGAAGTTGGAAATAAACGTAAACTGAAATACAGTGCATATTTATAACAGAACACATTACTAATCACTGGAAAAAAATCGTTTTCAGATCACAATCAAATGCCTACAAGGTAAGCGTTCATTTCAGTAAGTCACAAAATTTAACAGAAGTTGTATTGCACATCCACCATACATTATATTATCTCAGCAGAGCCTTTTTATTTTCAGAAGTATCAGCCCTAACTGCCAGTAAACTTAGTCATCTGACCAGGAAATACAGAAGTGCACTATCAGTTTTTTCGACTCAATCAGGTTTTTTAGAATTGAAAAGGTCAAGATTCTCATAAATGCTCATGAGAATTTGTGAGCACCATTGTTCAAAAACAATAGTTTAAAATTAAATCTAAAAGCCAGAATGATGGCAAAATTATTAGCCTTAAAGCTGTTTTTTTTTAAACTGATAATAGCTTAAAAAAATACCAAAACACTGAGCTCGAATTTCAACAAGCTAAAACAGATGGTCCAAATCCATCATAGTTTTCACTTGCTTTTTGTATCTTAGGAACTTCAGTTACACTTTAGCAAAATCATGAAGTGTCTAAACATTAATTTAACATTTATAAGAGACTTTCCCCTTCATCGCTCAAGGCAGAACACTATCAGTCAAGCACGCAGCTGCTCTGTGCTCTGACAGTCAGCTACACAGAAACTGTAGCATTTTGTGCAACTTCTTACTTGCCCCACTCGCATTTTCTGCAACTTTCACTATTTTCTATCATCCCTGCAGAACCAAACAATATCATTGTGAAGACCTATAGAATCAACTGTATTTTATGCATTCACACAATTGTTTCCCAAGTCACAAACACAGTTGAATACACTGGCATCATAGTAGTATTTTAGTGAATTCATAATTGGCAATATGACTCCTCACAAAAACTACTTTGCCCTTAAGATTTTTTTCAAATGTATGTAGACATGCACCATAACCATGCATGCATATGTACACACTACAGTACTCAAGAACGAATACGCTTTCTGCCTCAGTAGATTAGTGAATTCTTTCCTACTACTTGGTAACAAGCAGAATGGCTTTAAATGGAACCTTTCCTAGAGGAAGCTATGCTGCACATCACCTAATTAATATTTAGCACAAACACACTACAGAAAACTCTGTGATCTATCAGAATGCAAGGAAGAATACGCTGGGGGGAGGAAAGAGCAAGAAGGGCAGTCAGGTTCTACCACAACATTAGCTTTGATAAATGACTTCTCAAAGGATACGCCACAAGAGCTCCATGATTCTGTAGCCAGACTGAAAAGCATAGCACCTCAGAACTGCATCATGGTATTACCTAAGTGACTGAACCTGCATGATAAAAACAGCTTTGAAACCATGTTTAACTTTATTTGTTATGGCTGGTTTAGAACACAAACTGACCCCACGAATGGGAACCACCTAAGCATCAGAGAGACTTCTGTGATTTCAGGCTGAATGAGGAAGAGCTGAAGAACAGACTGGAATTCCGTACAGGATTAAGATCTCTGACAAGCCAGGCTTCATGCACAAAGAAAGTTGCTAACTCGTCTCTGTTTTGCTGTCTGTAAGATTTTTATATACTCCCTTGATGCTGGTGATTATTCAATAGATAATGCAGTTTTGCAGTGGTAGCAATTCTGTCTTACTAGTAGATGATCAGATATTTGTACAGCAGATGTATTTCAAGATCACTTTCAGAAGCCTCAGAAGAAAGTTCAGTGAAAGCTACACTAACCACTGAGTTTTACACAGAATACAAGTGTTTTGAAATCTGTTAGGAGGTTTTCAAGTTATAAAAGAAATTTTAATATAAAACAGAAATCTCCCTTGATGCCTGATTTAATAGCAAAGATAGATGCCAGGCCAGTCACACATTGGAATCTTATGAAACAAGCTAATGAAACACTATTCCAGGAATTACACTACCACCAAGAAAAAACCTCCAATGTTTTTCTGAGAGGGCGGCAGGAGAGCAGGAGGATTCTTACCATTAGCCCTAGTCTATAAACACCTGCAGTATGGGCATACATGCTCTATCATAACACTGAAACCTTCTAGCTCTCCCTGCAGTATCCAAGATAGGAGGGCTTAGGCTCCACCTCTCCCCTTCATGTTAGACAGCCAGGAATACTACCTCATCCTGAAAGACAGGTTTTAAGAACACAGGTAAATTAATCACCTGTTAAAGGTAATATGAGAGAGCCCCTTACTACACCCAAAACAGCAGCGCTCCATGTCTTGAAAGGAAAGTGACTACTATCAGAAATGCAGATGACAGTAGCAGGTTTCAGAAGCTCGAAGTACAGTCCTTCGTAGTCTCAAGAACCATAAAGATCTAGTTCCTCTGTATATGAAACAATATACGGGATGGGTAAACCCACCAAAGCTCTTCAACTGAGGGATGAGGGAAAGAAACAAGATTGACAAATGCTGAAGGAGTCTCGACTGAGCCCATGGCAATAACTGTGCACTATGAAAACACCACCTCTCAACACCGCCACTGACTCTCACAAATTAGGACTTGCATGGTTTTCATTGTAGTTTTACCCCCATAAAAGGGACTTTTATAAATGTTTGGCCAAAATAGCGTATCAGAGACTACCTCACCTATGTAAATTTGTATTTTTACTTTGTAATTGGAAAACTAGCCAGCAGAGGGTGCACAAGTTAATAAAAATTATCCTTATATGAGGTAACTGAGTAACAAGGAGACAAAACTTAAGGCACACTCTGTTTGAATACTATCTCAAAATACATATAAACAGGTAAATACTTGTTTTCTAAAACTGTGTATACCTAAAAAACCCTAAATGATTGCTTAAGTACAAATGAGAAGTAATCAGTCACTGAACCCTAATCTCTTGATCTAACTCTATGTTTGATCCAACAGTTAGTTCACGGTTTCTGACATCAGGGACAGCACATACCATCATTCCTCTTCTCCCCTTTTTTGCTACTGATTGCCCACCTTTTGGAAGGCTCAACCACAAGCATTCAACTGTATCTCACACACACAGACTCCCTTTTCTTTTGAAGCTAGAAGATAAAATATTATCTCAAATTATTGGAGAAGACCTTAAAAACAGTTTCAAAAAAGTCTACTAGAATATATCAAGGTCTGAACTCATGCTTCCATTAACTCACCATCTTTTCCCCCAAGGAAATGGAAAAAGCTGTTCAAGCAGTCATGATTGCTCCTGCACTCATTCACACTCTGAAAGTGAGGGTATCAATGGCAAAGATTTTGCAGCAAGGATGGCTATCGCAAAAGACCTCTCCTCCAGGAGGTGAGGAGATTCCAAAACTTAAATTCAGCTATGTACAGGTGTCCTTCCCTATAGGCTACAGTGAGGATATTATAGGCAAAGTAAATTTTCAATTCTTTACTTAACCACATCACAAATACTTAAAGAGATACTCCAATGACCAAGATATGCACTAATCAGTTTCTTATTCAGAATGTCTATGGAGGATTACTAGGTAGTCACATGGCTTTTGCTTCATCCCTCACTGGCACTACAGATTAGCAGTAGATAAAATGATTTCTGCACACTCAGTTAGGACATTGGTTCCATGGTATGACTGAAGCTTTCTGTATTGCAGGTGAGTGGAACAAAGGAGTTGTAGGTTTAAACAACAACAAAAAAGAAACAGTTAGCAAAAGGTTTTCAAAGCAGAACACCAGTGCAACAGCAACTTTTCCTAAAGCCGAGCCAGAAATTAAACTCCTAGGCACACCAGTACAGAATATAGGGATGCAGGGAGCATTCTTGAAACAACTGCTATCTCCATAACATAGGCTACATAATTTCCACTTAAGAAAAGGAAACTTAAGGTATCTAGGAAAATAAATGGAATGAAAAAGTAATTTGCTCTTCCGTATTTGCTCCTAAGCATTCTTTTTAAAAAATAACCATTTATGGCTTCACTTAACTATTGAAGCTCTAAGAATATGTCATCTCATACTTTTCTGGCCCAGTCTGGAAGCCCTACAGCAAAAATCAAAGATCCAGTCAGATATCACTTACTATATTTAATTACAGTACAGAGACAAAACAGCTATCTGAATTGCATAAGAGACACCAAACTCTTTGTCCAAAAGAAAAAAAAAAATCATAGAAATATATTTAAGTGTATCAGCTGCTTGCTTTGCCTGAGCTTGCAAGTTTGAGTTCTATAGGCAATGATTTCATTGCATATCCATCTTGAAACGTGCAAAAAAGAAAATTCTCTGTGCTTAGTATTATTTTTATAGATGCTCAAAACTTTACATATTCTGAGTTCCCAAGTCTGGCACCAAATGTACTGCTTAAACAGTATTTAACTGTGCAACTTTAGTCATTTTGGAATTCTACTCAAAAAGTCTGTGTTAAGAACAAAACCAAAACTAACAGCAAGAAAACCAAAAAAACCACCCCAAAGCAGCCTGAAAAGGAGATTCAATGCAAGACATGATAGTTTTGGAATATAAAATTGAACAGTGCACATGTGAAAACTGTAGAGGTGTGTGTCAAGGAAGCATTTTTAGACTATGCTCATGCTGAACAATAAAGGAGTGATGAATACATGGCAGGATTTACTAAGACATCAAACTTAAAACCCCAAGATACATTGATGTCTTCATGTGCCTAAATCACAGAGTTGCCAACATTACTAAGTCACAGAGTTTCAAAAATGCCAGTTTAGTATAAAGGTTTGTCCTGCTTCTTTCATCTAAGAACAAGTTTAATTGAGGTCTAAATAACATATTATGTAAGTGGTAACTTCTTGATTAACTTCTAAGTGCTCCAATTTAGATGAGGTCCTTGGTAAGTTACAAAAACAATTCAGTCCTTGAATTTTTCACAATTTATGACAATTAATTATTACGTGCCAGTCTCAAAAAACCCCCAACCCATAGAATGGACTTCATATGTTGTGAATTCCAGCAAGTAACAGTGCTTCACACAGTGAAGAACAGCACTGAAATGAAGAACAAAAAAAAGCCACTAACATTTAAAACATGTAAGCACTGATGTGACAGATATCTGACTATTCCAAAAGGGAAGAATTTTAACTTTTCCTTACCTTAAATTGATTGAAAACCAGCAAAGAAACTGTGATCACAACTTGTACCTTGTTTTTAAGGTAATGGAAACTATCCCTTAAAAAAAGATGCACCTTATCGGTTAGTTACAGGTTAGTAAGTGACAATCACTACTGGAATCATCTGAAATTTAATAAATCAGCAAAAAAATCCTGGTGGTTTCCAAAGTTATTTGAATGAATATAGTAAGTGCAAGCTGATAAAAATAGGTTATATTTGAGCTTTTATAAACTTTTAAAAAAAAGCTAAAATAATCATCCATACCAAACATAACTTTAAATTCAGCCCCAAAGAATCTGGGTTTACAGATTATTTTGGTCATATTTCCTAAAAATATTTCTGAATGTTTTTGTTCCAAAAATAACTGACCTTGTCAAGCCCTGGATCAAGTCGCTAATTACTGCAGCCTTTCTGCCTCACAGCAATGACTTTACATAGCTGGTCCTGGCTCAGTCAGTGCAATTCATAGTACTAAGCCAGGCCTCTGTTCTCCATATACTGGAGAAGGATAATGAATTTCACAGTTGCCAGCACACCAAGTAGGGAAAACACCAAAAAAACCAAACTCAAAAACAACAACAACAAAAACCCACCAAAAAAAAACGTAATGGGAAAAGCCAAAGAGAGAGCTGTACACACAATTCTCCCTACCTTTTGGGGGGTTATCAATCCAGAGTACCAACAAGCTGACTGAAAGTAACTTATTGGCTCATGAACATAAGGCAATTCTTCTCAATAATCACCCCAAGACTCCCCCCACAACTCTATCCCAGAGTTTATCACCACTACAGCAGGAGCAACTTAGCTGTTTTAAAATGGACTGTGAACAGCTACAGTTTACAGTCCAGCTTATTAAGGATTTGCATCAATCACTGATTTATTTTATGACATGAAGTCACACCCACAACTTGCCTTGAGTTGGGCACATGAGAAGCCATGAGTTCAGGAGTAGAGCAGACAGCTAGGTTCGCTACGTCTTACATATACTGATGCATACAATCAAGCCAGCATTCCGGGATAGAAAGCCCCAGAGGGGGGCATATTGGTGGAAGAAAGAGATGGTCACTTTTCACTCGTATTTTGTACGCTGAGCATCAAAAAAGAAAGTCAGTGCTCTAAATTTATTAGAATGACAAATATTCTGAATTTGTTCAATGTAGCTTTTTGGCTCAAGGAGACATTGACAAAATACACAGTGTATTCAGGTAATTTATCTTCAAACATTATTATTATATGAAATCAGATTAACACCCTGCTCTCCACAAGCAGTAGCAGCTACACACAGATAGAAAAAAAAAACCTGTAAATTAAAGGAAATGGGAGTGGCTACAATGAACAGACACCAAATGTGATTATTTGGGTAAAAGTTTCCTGGCTTAGTCAACAACAGGACATTAAGCACTATTTTCAAAATATGTCCCTGAATCACTGTCAAAACCCCACATGAGAGACCTCATCTGCACGGCAGTTCCTGCTAGATCAGTCTTCCAAAAGACCTCTGATGTTCATGCCATGGAACTAAGTTAAACACAATCAACAGTTACTTATCTGCTATTCTAGTTATCTACCACTGCAGTGCTGCAAGATCCACGCTTACCACCCATATTAGAATAACTGAATGAGATTGACAAATCCTCTTGTACTCTCATACAACCAGAATTCTTATCTATTCAGTGTCCCAATCATAGTCATTCAAGGTTCCTAAGGTTTGTATCATATCTTGCAGCCAGCAACTTCTTACCTGTCTATTTTAACTCAGCTGTAGGCACTAACCTATTTTCCCCACTTGAAAAATTTAGGCTTAAGTCTACGGTGGACTGTAGATTTATGTAAGCTAGGGCAAATCAGTTAACTGAGGCAGAGACATTATCTCTAGAATGAAAACAACAGGTGCTTAGATAACAGATACTTGATTTCTCATTAACATAATACAGAAATTGCCTATACCATACATTTTTGAAAAATCTAGTCTGTTAGGGGTCAACTTTACGGTACCAGAGTAATTAAATACACCCCCTTCAATTTTTTTTTTTTTTTTTTAAATAAAATATACAGGCAATAATAAAGAACCTGGAATCCTGTTTGCTGTCAATATTCAGAAATATAATAGTAAAAATATGCTGATACATGAAAAATATTTCATGAACATGTGATATCCTTTGTAGACATCACAGAAAGATACTACAGGATCATCAGAAATCTCTTACGGCTCACAGGCTAGTCCACTTTAAAAGAAAAATTAAGGGTCTTTTAATACATATGAAAGATTTGTCCTAAATACACATATAACCATTATCTCCTAACTGCAGTACTGGTTTTTCTTTAAATAAGACTGCTCTACACTTTGGACAATTAAAATTAAGACCATAATCACACAACAAAAACCGGACATTTGATAAGGGTTCTGTATTAGCTAAATACTAACACTCACAAATTACCTGAAATTCCAATCTGTTGCATAAACAACAAGTGAAAACGACTTGAAAAAAGGGCCAGAGAATATGATTCCAAAAATCACAACATGAAGTGGAAAAATTAATATGTCTAAGTGTGAGATGCAGATATGGGAATATTCTATGAACTCTTAAAAGACTCACTATGTTGTTAAAGGTACAGAATGTACTAAAAGAAAAAAGCAACAGCAAGTAAGACTCTCAAGCAACACAATCATAGTTTCAACTGAGCCCCAGCTGAATTAAAATTCAGATGCATACACAAGTAACAGTTTTTCCCTTCAAGCTTCAGAGATATGGACAGTCTACAATAGAAATCCAAGGCTGAATGTAACTATTCAGTAAGAAAAGTGAAAACAAGCTTAAAGAGAATAAACATAATGAGGGAGACAATGGGGGAAAAAATAAATACTTGTGCTTCACAAGATAACCGAACTCCTGGGTCTGTATGTACTTGCTTTGCCTCCCTGACAATTGGCTATGATGAAGTGCAAATAAATTTCAAAAAGACAAGAATACTTCAACTATGGGACATGTACCTTTAAGCACCCAAATACGAAAGCTAATATATCCAAGGAGTCTATAATGAACAGTCTATAACTGTTCAAATAAACTCTTCCAGATAGACAGTCAAGCCAAGTGATAAAATTTTGGTACTCCTAGCTGTCCTCAGACTTTCTCTGATGAATTTTTAGTGAATCCAAGAGTATCAGCCAGAGACAGACATCTGTATCATCTGCTTAAGCTTTGGCAGCATGACTGTGCTCACCTGACCTCTAAAAATCAAAGCCACAATGAACATGTTATGGCACTGCTCCTTCCAAATTAAATTTATTGAAATACTGAGCACTTAAAGATTCCAAGTGTTCAAAGCATATTTGATATTCAGAACATGAGGAAGTATCTCACATCTTTCTGCTAGTGAAACAGATTGATGAGATCATTTTCATCTGAAAAAATACTTTGTGTAAGTTGTTTTAACTTTAAAATTAGAACTGGATTAGAACTGGGCAAGTGATTTTAAGAACACTTAAGTCTGATGTGTTTATTATTATTATTACCATTGAGACTTTCAGTGAACTTGGTTGCTCTGGGAAGGCTGAAAGGCATGCAGTTCCACCTCACAATGTGAAAAAACACTTGCAACAATGCCTGCTGTAGCTGTCATTAAAGGATACTATAAAAAAAAAAAAAACCACTAAAAGTTATAAACATTTCCAGAGCGGACAAGATGGCATGCTTAAAAGTTACATTCTAAAAAGTATAAATTAGAAGCAATATGCTTAATTTTATCGTGTAGGTGAGAAAGATGGACTTTTACCTGCATTTCCCATAGAGATTTTTGACATGCGCAGGCATATAGGTTTACTTTAAAACCATTACTATTCCACACAAAACAGGAGACTATGAAAAATCTTTTCTTATATGTATTTCTGCCATTACCATGCTTAAGCTTGCTATGCTGTTTTCTACTGTCTGAAATTCTCTCATTGGGTTTTGTTGGGGAAGGGGAAAAAAAAAAAGCAAATAGGAGAGCTGCTCTAGACATGCAAACCTCTGCCTCTACCAACATCAGAAGCAAACTGCCTGTGCAACCGTGCCAGCATGACAAAGCAGGAAACGCTAACCTAAACTTTGGTTCCAAATTTGGATGCACACTCAACACAGGCCATTACGGTGCAGTGTTTATGACCCCAGAATGCCAAGACAAAAGTCATGCTCGAAGGATTTTGACTTTTGAAAGCAAGGAAATCCAGTAACAATCCTCAAAAGCCAGTTGGAAACTAAAACTGCACAATAATTTAAAGAATCACTGCAAAAGCATAATTTATGCAATGTTAGGGGACAATATTTCATATGTGTGATTGTTGTTTTCTTTCTTTAAGCTCAGCAGATTTTTAGACATGGATAAGCACATAAGTAAGGAGTCAGTCTACAATGTGTCACTGAAAAACAAAGCTGTCATGTGCCTACAAGCACAATTAGACTTGATCTCCTAGGTATGCTATCTACGTGTATTTGGAATACTATAGTACTTAAGCCATTATGGCAAAACATACTGATCTCTACAGACCAACACTAAAGTTTTACTGTGTGAACACATAGCAATCCTGCTACTATAGCTAGATATGGGTCTAACCATGTATTTAGAGAGAACTATAAAGTAGCAGTTAACCTAAGATTGGATTGTTTGATGGTCATACATGGTATGAATAAAACCCTTGGAAAAAAACCCTAGTGTTTAAAAACAACGCCATTATATGCAGGACACCTTCCAACTTCCAGGTCAGAAATAGGTCCTTCCAGCCCTAGCATATTTTTAAGTTCCCAAAATATTCTTAATCAGCTGAATTCCATTTAGATTTTAGTTTGGTTCAAAATGTCTTAGTTATGCTTCTCTATGTAAGTGAAATGCACCGCAGAAAAATAAAAAAGGCTTTTGCCAAGACTGCGCACAGTGTGGTAAGTCATCAGAACAATGTTTCTTGTATTAGCCTAAATCCAGACAGCATCTTATTCATCACTGTGAATGAAAAACACCTATCCCAAGTCCATGTGGATTACAGAAGCATTATAGTTGGCTTTTCTGTTTCAAAACAACTAAGTTAGCATGTGCTTTTGTTACATCAAATTTAAGTCAAATTCATCTCTAAGCCAGTTTTACCATATCAGTAATAATTATGATGCTGAAGAATACATGCAAGACACTCTAGTGAGATAAAAAGACCATAAAAAGCTTATGTTATTGAAAAGCGCCGTTTCTAGCCACAATATTAAAACAAAATTTCACCCTGAAAAAATTTGGAAAAACACCTTGTGATGCATCAACTCAACCACTTTGAAATCCACTCAGATAAGTACATTTTGTCCTCTCAAACCTCATTCTATGCAATACTGATGAAAAAAATAGTAAGAGACCTTCATTACACAAATAACAATAGGCAAGGTGAAACACACAGGGAATCAGAAAATCAGAGCTTTAGGAATGTCAAACATCCATCAGATTCTAGTTTTGGTAGTGCTGTGTTGGTCCTTTGCACGTGAGTATCAAAACACCATCGGTACATATTTTACCTACCTTAGATTCAGAACTCAGAAACTTCACTACACACTGCAAATAATGTAAGTACATGGATGGTTCAATTCAACCATTTGTTTACATTTTTGCTATAGTAGCTACATTTTTCATGTTTTCCATTTACACAGAAACACATCTATTAGTATTTAATCCTTCCATCAACTGTAAAGAAGCTGCATGTTTGCCTCACTCAGAAATACTCAAGTTAAATTGTGACTACACATGTACTGCTGAACAAGCCATAGCTGTAAGATTTAGGAGCATATTCCAAGAGGACAGAAAATCTGCTAGTAAAAGGCTTGGTATTTCAGACTACCTGAAATAATGGAGAAGCTGAACTGGGGAAAATATGACAAAGAGAAGTCAATTAGCTAAGTGCCAACTGGGCTAATGAAGTACAATGTTCTGTGTGATATGACAGCGAGCCCTTACTGAACTTAATGTGCTTAAATTGTTTTCTTCCTGAAGACATCCAAAGCCTACATTTTTTCCTAAGCTCTCTATAAAAATGCAGAAGGTGAAGAGGACCACTATTTTTAGAGAATGCTAAAAGCTGACACCCTATTTGAAGGTTCATTCTTCTGCTATCATAGTCAGCACAAAGCATACTATGGGGGAAAAAAAAACCCTATAATTATTATTGGACTCAAGCAATATAACACAGACTTTATCAATCTGAAAGTGCTGTAAAAATTAAAGGAACAGTCACCTTAAAATATGTGTACTTTCCAAAATCTTTTGTTGTTGACAAAAACCTTCACAAAAATGCAGATCTAACAACCCTAGGTAAGACAAAGGGTTTATGAAGCCATACCATAGCATTAATATCAGAAGCAGCTTATGGAAAAATCTTCCAGTTCTTGATAAACTAAATGTGTTGACAGTGTCCCTTTAAGATTTGAACGTGAGATACTGTGATCAGCTAATACAGCTGTACACTTGGTAACTCAATCTTCATGAGCAACTGAGTCAGTACTTATTTACTGAAAAAGTAATATGACAAATACTCATATTAAAAATCCAAACATTAATGTTGCAAGAAAATATGAAGCAGGAGATTTTCCTCAATTTCAGAATGACCATTCAGCCATCACTCTTGTTCAGGAAGTCAGCTGATGGAGAGCTCTGGTCTACTTTGAAAGAAATCAAGTTTAGTGAGTCACACTGCCATTTAAACGAACAGTTCATACTCAGCAGGGGGACAAGACATTACGCCATTAGATGACATAACCAGACAATCCCATCAAGCTTGTACCATGTCTTGTCATTTGTATGTATAATTTTGTACTGGTTTACATTTGTACTGTTTTACAATTCATACATGTGAAACAAGTGGATCTTGGCAAGTATCTTAGAAGCTTGTCAATAGACCAAAGAAACCAAGTGTGATAGTCAGAAGATATTAAGCCAGAGAATTTTTTCCAGAGAAAAACTTACTAAAAGTTTAGATTTATTACTTCAAGTAACACCACACCTAAGATTACCTAAATGTTGCATTTTTGTAAAATTATCTTCTCCTCCCACTCTAAGATAATTACTCTTCAAGCATCCGTCTGCTATATTTTAGTTAAATAAACTACTCAAATATTTTATGGTCTTAATATTTGTAACTGCTTTAAAAAAAAAAGTGAATCAGCGCTTTATGTTCTGAGTGAAAACTATTTTAAATGCAACCGAGCATTCTGATGACTTTTATTTTCCTGAATTTGTAAGTTTCTCATACCATGTATATTTAAATACCCATTTACCTTAAGCAGATTTTAAGTAGTAGACATGAACAACAGGAAATTGATAGGGTAACATGACATAGTGCTCAAAGGCCAACATAAAGTTGAGGAAAGTTAACTGCCCTGGATCTCATCCTGTGAGCACTGAAGGACCAGTTAAGCATTCCACAATTTGATCTGATTTATGAGAAAACACTACTTTGATAAGTAGAGCCAAATGGGAACCTGTGACTTCAGCAGCAGATGACCCAGCACTTGCAATATACTTATCTATTTTTGCAGACACTAAAAGGAGTTAGAATTTCTATTTAGTCACCTGACTGCACATGTGAACACCTCTTCACCAGCCAGCTCCACATGTGGAACACAGCAAAAAAACATGCATAAGCAAGGGTGGGTTCAAGTTCAGATAGAGACTTGTAACCAAAACAGATCAGACAAAGAAAAAGTCATTGCTCCACAGACAAAAGAGCAGGTATTTGCAGTAATGAACAGTACTAGTGACTCAAAACAGTCATGACAACTCAGCTGCCCACTTGATCCAGTAGTTGAGCACAGCCGGTTCACTTAGAGCAAATTATTTGACACGGGTTTGATTAGAGCGTTATAATTATCAGCAGCAATGGGAAAGAGCAAGTATTTTGTGTGTGTGCCTACAGTGGTAAGTGTTCAAAAAAAGCTTTGTATAGCTCATGTAACTAAACAAAAACATCAGAAAATGGGAAAGATTAGCACACAGATGTATAAGAGGACAGCAGATGGTAACAGACAAAAAAATAAACCATGTGTGGAACTAGCACTTTTTTTTTTTAAGTTTCATCACTAAACTGGCATTTTAAAAATGTTTAGGCTCATTTGATCACCTAGTGGCAAAGCCATACAATGCAACATGAGAGAGAGAAATTTCCTTCCCAAACTAACATGGCATGTTATCACATAGATTCTGCTTAGACTGGAAAGGGGTGGGGGAGAAAGGGGACTTATTTTCACAGCCACATTCCCATGTTAAATACCAAGAGCAGTAACTAATCCTCACATAGAGAGGGAGCATTACATGAGAAGAACGAACGAAAAGGGGAGAATCGAGTTAGTACATCCCACATGAAAAATAGATTATATACTTTGTCCAATACTAATGATGTCTTTCATGTGAAACAAATCCAGGATTTGATCCAGTGCCAGAAAGGACTATGTACGCTTTCTAAAGCACATGTTTAACCCAGCATTTCTGTCTTTTACCAATTCATACTACTGAGCAAGAGAATGCTGGCGCACCCCAAAAAGAAGTCCTGCTTTAAAGGGATAGCTGCGATACAGACATTAGAAAAGCACAGCTTCTCAAGGCTCTGACACATCAGGCAGGTTTATACAATTACAGGTATACAGAGAAAAGTTGTAGTAAACTCATTGGAAAGAAAGGGGTTTGAAAAAGTTGTGCTCTGTTCGGTACTTTGGACACGCAGTGTTGTTAGAAAAACGGCTCATCTCCCAAACTGTACTTAATTATGCAAAGTGTCATGACCCTAACAGGCTCACCAGCTACAGTTCTGAAACACAGACTTGATACCAAAAAAAAAACGTTTAACTGAGAAGGTCAACTTGGAGGCTACACCACAGTTTAAAAGCTGAGGAGTAACTGAAGTCAAAAAAAAAAAAAAGAGAGACAAAGGAAAGTTGGGCACCAAACTATAGTCAGCAACTGCATTTCTTCAAACTATCTGAGCTCTGCTTACTTTTGAAGAAGCCCCCATATTGAGTATTTCATGAAGGTGTCACTTTGGACAACTAGCTAATTGTTGCCTCTGGGAAGTTTGTGTTTTATGATTTTTCTGCCTATTAATAGTCAACCTACCTGCCCATAGTTGTCTATGCCAGTTACTAATCTATTTAAGTTTAATAAATCAAAAGCTGTCCTTAGGGACTGGCCAAGAGTCGTAAGTCCTTCAGCCTGAAGGTTTTTCAGTTCATTCATAAACGTTGCATGGTTTTCCTTCCAGCCAGCCTGAAAAGAGAAACGTGAGAAGACTTATTCTCCAGATACGAGCTCTGCTTTCCTGTTAAGCTACCAAGCGCCTTCCTTGCTGCATGCAGCTCACTACAAATGCTAACAAAACACCTCGGAAGTTGCTAATATTTAATGTCGTTCCATAAAGCCTGAAAATATGTACTTCCCTTAAGCCTTACAGCTCCCCACCTATCAAATGAAGGTGTTTGATTTGTTCCACGGGACAAATTTCTGTGAAGTCACAGATGCACAAACCTTACTGCCACCGACACGGCTCTCCCGCAGCCCTTTCCAGATGGAAGCCGACCGCACTCCGAAGCGACCTCCAACAGGTTCACCGCCCTGTGTCATGTGGACCCACCGCCCCCTTCCCCCGCGGTACGCCTGCCCCCGCCCCGGCGGGGCTGGGGGAAGTCCCGTCCTCTTCCGAGTCCGGGCTCTGCGGGCTGAAGTCGGTCCTTCCCCCGCTCGCCCCTTCCAAGCTGAACTCTCCTTGGAGTTGCTGTCACTTCTCCCAACTTGAATAAATATCCCCCACAGTTCATTGCTGCTCACACACACCACACAGGGAAAAAATGTCGGCCATGTTGATGTCAGCGCTGCCGCCGCCGCC